>NW_020798289.1:0-45318 GCF_002237265.1 Aspergillus thermomutatus
CCTCCATCCCCACGCCACGCAATAATGCCGCGCAAGCAACTGCCACTCCTCAACCTCATCCAGCATCTCCAACCCGGCAACCCGCTCCTTTTCCGCCTCACTCACCCACCGCTCCCAGATGAAATCAATGTCCGCCGCCGCCTGCCCGCTGTCAAACCCATGCTCCCGTAACCGTCTCCGCTGCGCCTCGAGCGACGCATACTCATGCAGCGTCTGCAGCTGGATCCCGCGCGTCGCGAGGTTGGCGACCATCGTTCGTCCGAAGGCGTCGTCGGGTCGGATGGGCTCGTAGAGAATTAAGCCCAATGGCACACTTGACGGGAAAAGGGTCTGGGTGAAGTATTTTACGACATTGGTTGCTTCGCCGGGTGAGAGGTACACGAGGCAGCATTCTGAGATGAGTAACGTGGGGAGTGTTGGGTCGACATCCGGCAGCGGACAGGGTGGTCGGTCTGTCTCCGTCGGATCGGGTGATGATGGGTTTCGCAAAGTTGTTGCTGACGCTGATGCTGAGAGTGTTCGGAGATCGAGAGGATGGAGATGGTATGTCGGCGAGTGCAACGCGTCACCCGCGTCGGAGATGGATATATCTTGGGCACTCCCAATTCCCAGTGTCCGTTGTAAGAGGGGAGCTGCACGGATGAACTTGATCTTCGCGGCGGTGTTGGCGGGGAAATCGATCTCGTGATAGATCAGATTGGGACTTGAGGCCGACGGTCGAGAGGAAAGTAACCGAAAGATGCGCGTGTCAGATCCTGCACCTAGTGAGATGATCTGCTTTTTCGTCTGTAGAGAGCCTTCCAAGAATCGCGCAACGAGTCGATCGATGGCGGTGGTGCGGACGTAGGTGCCTGTTATACAGCTTCAGGTCAGGTCTGCATGAAGGTGGAATGACTGCGTTGTAGAAGGGTTTACCTCTGTTAATTATAGGAAGCCTTCTTGTTTCTGACACGGGCGGTGTCAATGCCCTCGCAAAAGGATCCTCAAGATACCCGATTTCCACTGCGCTCAACCGGGAGACGCTGGCGTCATTGTCTGTCCCTTGTACGACACGATCTTGGGCTGCTGTTCCCCGCGACCCATGTCTTTCTTCGCCTGGTGTGCTTGTGCCGACACCTCCACGGCCTCTAAGACGCCCTCGACCTCCACCGCGCCGGAGAGTGTTCAGATTAGGTATCTGAGAAGCTGACATGTCGGAGAGATCTTAACGACGCGAAGAGGGGAAGCTCTGGGCGGTGATGATGATATCGGCGGGGTTGTTCGGTCCCCGCCACACTGGGTTAAAATCCACGACCCACTGAACGATCCACGAACGTTGTCCAGTTGACTGTTTCGTGGATTGATTTCTGGCAGAAAGTAAATTGACAAAATCAATGAGGAGTATAGAATAGAATAACTATCCGATGTTTTATTTACACCAATCATGGTTTCGATCGTCCACCTTGTCTAGATAAACGCGCAACACCGTCTATGCTATCTAATAACCCACTATCCTATACATATACAAAGTTGTTGCGGCACAGAGGGCAGGTACTTTGGTTGCTGCTCTTGAACCACCGGAAAAGACATACCGAGTGGAAGGTGTTCTTGCAAGTGGCGCATCGCTTATTCGGCGTCTGCATGTCCGTCGAGATCACCGAGTAACAGATGGCACATTCGCTCTGGCCCTTCAACGCGCCCTGCACGTTCTTGCGGAAGGCCATCAATCCGTCCACAAGATTCCCGTTGGCGAACATGATCACACCCTGAATGGTGAGCAGCCAGCTCCTCCACTTCTTCTCGTCGACCAGCACTCGGCTTCGCCCCACGACAAGGGCGGGCTGCAGTGGATATGCTGGAGGAAGGGAGATCGACAGCGCCACAGGAGGTGACTCTTCATCGACAGGGATGCTTGCGATGATCTCCGCAGTCTTGGGGGAAATCTTCACTGAAAGCGCGCGCTCTTCGTTGGGATCCTGTGTGGCCATCCATTCGTCCACCCCCTTAAGTGAGTCTTCAACAATCAAAGGTGAGATCTAAACCATTCATCAGCAACGCCATTCAAAGCAAAGTAGACCCAAAAGAAGACTTACAAATCTCTCTGTCCACGTCTCAACAGGCCCTTTTATGCGCTTCTTTGTGTCCAGCCACCAGTTCTTCGTCATGTTGCCAAGGTGCTTCAAACATAAAAAGTATAAGTGAACCAAAAGCCATTGGATCTCCTTCTCCTGAGTCTCGGACTGATCTGGCTCAAAGGAGCGAATGTCAAACTTCGAAGCATCCACCAGTTTACTGTGGGACTGCTGAAGGAAATCAAACATGAACTCTAACAACGGACCAAGGCTATTGTTGTCCTTGATGCTTGCAACATATTGCTCCTGAACCGGGAGAGACTATTGTATGAAATTAGCAGCGGCTTGATTTTGTACTCGAAAGCGTGTCAACACATACCGCGTTGACAAAGTGGTCAAATACGACTTTCCAGCTCAGCAAATATGATCTTATACTAGTCCAGATCTTGTCATCGCCGTCCGCAAGGGTGATTGATTCTATCGTGGGGGCTTCAAGTAGCAAAGACATGAGCTCGTCAGGAAGTCTGACCACAGACTTGGATAATGCCACATCAAATGAGACTTGCTCCTGCACTGATGGGATATAACGATGCAGGAGAGTAAAAGCTGCACGTTGGACAACTCGGCTGTCAGCTGTCAAGAGATGGAAGATTTTACTCGTATCTTCGAGGCTCTCGACAGGCATCACCTTGATCAAGCGGCATAGGACTTCAACAGTAACATCCCGGGGCTGATGGAAAGCGATGGTGTAGTCTTTTGAAAGTCAGTCCGTTGCATATCTTGATGTGAAGGACGCATTCAAAAGCTCACCGAATTTTGCAAGGGTTGAGGCTAAACTGTTGAAAAGGACTGTCTTGCGTTCTGACCAGGCATCTTTGACATCATCATTGCTGTCTTCATCAGCAACGATTGACCTCAGGCTTGAGAAAAGCCTGAAGGAAGCAAGGGTTAGGGGGAGAGCTTCATCCCCCCCGCTAGTTTCGCGCCAAGCCGAGCAGAGAGCTTCCATACAGTCCTCCCAATGCGATCCATAGATCTCATTCAGGCAAGGAAGGACAAAGGTCAGAGTCTGCATTATCTCGGCTCTAAGATTGAGCGGTGAATTCTCAGACTGGAGACATTGTACGAGATGCTTAACAAGGAAGACTAGACGTTGAGTCGGAATGGTTGACGCCACATTTGTTTCTCCCGCGAGAAGAAGATTAAGCAAAGACAGTTTTCGGAGGCCTTGACACGCATCAGTAGAGTAACCAAGGGATGATGCTAGTAGCAACTTACCTTCCTTCTTCTCATCTTGGGGCTTCAAGCCCGTAGAGTCTGCAACCAGTTCATTGCAGAGCCGGTTGCCCGTCGGATTTACCAAGATGGATTCTCGTAAGACGGTCACCCAGGATGCTGATCGAATGGCATTCGCAGTTCGCACTTCCCTGCAAAATTTGGTTATCTGCTCTGAGGATCTACTTTTGTTAGCGGAGTCGATGCTGTTCATCAGTCTGACAAAGGCTTCTCCAATACGATAGTCTGTCGGAGAGGTATTGTTCAAAGCTTCGAGTTTGTTCTGCCAGAAGGACAGGATCGTTGAGGCTATTGTTTCATCTCTTTCAGATGAACGACCGTCTGAGCGCGTCCACTGGTTGATCACTTTGCGCCCATCGTAGACAATCTCCAAGTATTCTTCTCGTTGATCTGAATGCATTAATCCAGTAATGCCATTGCAGTTTTCAATGCTCAAATCATCGTCAATCAGCTGTACAGCCAAGGGTATGTAGTGAAACAGTGTCTCCTGCTCATCTGTCGACAGACTGCCCGTTATATCGAATAATGAAAGAACTCGAATTGTGAAATATGCGAGTCGGAATGCGGACGAACAACGACTGGCGTCACGGGGAATAGTCCGGTACTGCTCCTTGAGTGTATCTGATACTTCACGGTTTACTAGATAGACAGTCCCGCCAATTGGGCTTGTAATAGCTGTCGATAGGCGAGGGGGAAGCTCCAGGAACGGCTGCAAGGCTGTCTCCCACGTTTGACGAGAGGGCAAGATGTCTTTAGCGATGGAGGCCCAGGTCTTCGGGTCAACGGCACGAAGTAAGTCTTCTGCTATGCTTAACAGAGATATAACCCTTGAAAGATGTTAGTTTGACCGGATGTCCTTTTCTCCGCGGCTCAGAACTTACGAAAGTGATTCCTCATTGACGTGATCGAAATTGTACTGCAAGATCTCAAAGCTCGACTTGGCGCTCGTCTCACCGACCGCAACCTCTTTAAGTTTTACTACTAGTGACTCTGCAAGACCTGCCACTTCCTCGTCAGAGGTCTCTGCCAGATACAGAAGCTTTCCAGCTAATTTTGATCCGTGAGCCCCGGCCTGAAATTCTCTCAGCGCATCCGGGACAGATTTGGCAATCTGAGAGAGCCCATACAGCGCTTCAAAAACCTTGATCGGCTCAGACAACGAATCAACAATGAACAAGGAAATCAAGTCTGTTAGTTCGCCGTGCGATGTCTGGTTCTGAAGTGCCGCGATCACAATTGGCCAGTGGAATCGACTACCTCTGCAGGCTTGGTCCAAAGCCCGTTTGATCAATGAGTCAAGAGCTGTTTTATCATGCACTTCGTTGAAATCGAGAGTCGAAAGTAGCTTCTGGACAGCATGTGTATTTGATTGCTCCGGTTCAGATTCCGCCACTCGTTCGACCACTTTCTCAAAGCTAGAGCTGAATCCCTCCCATGAACGGCAGGACAAGATGACTGATATGAGGCGATCAGCCGATGGCGAGGACAACAAATCGGGAGCATCATTCTGAACAAAGTCCGCCAATTCCCGGGATTGCCGCGCAATATCCGCAGCGTTGCGGATCATCTCTTCAACAACTGCTGCTGCTGCATATGGCTTGCCATTCCGAGAGCGCAATACTTGCAAGCAGTTGTCCAGAAGTGGCAAGTTTGTCTTGTCAAGAACGCTGGACACGGAAGCTTTCGCCTCGGTATCGGCTACACTTGCAAGCAACGAAGCCTCCAGAGCAAAGAGTCGTCCAGCTTGCGCACATACCGCATCTTGTGACGACCTGAACTCCTTTGACTGCTCTGGAGCGGATAATTTGACAGATTCGAGCTGACCATCGGCTAAATCAGTCCATAGCCGCTGCAGTTCGTTGTCATAATGGCTTTTAGCTAATGCGACAGAATACTCTGTGCAGAGAGCTTCGGCATTCTGAATCGGGAGGGACCATTGAGGCACATCCTGCTCCGCCCTCACGTGTTGGATGACTAGAGGAGATAGCCTTGTGCGCAGAAAAGTGTCCCTATCGTTCTCGGGTAGTGAACTCGCTAGCCAAATTCCTGTCTCGATGTAAGACTTCCAGCCCACAGCTTGATTTTGTCGAAGCTCTTCTCTTGAATTTAATCCATTTTGAAACGCCTCCGTCAACAAAGTCGCACTCGAAAGCCCGATCATGCCGTCAGTAGATGCCTGCGGATCAGTTTTCACCAGCACTTCTGCAGGTATAATCTGCAGTAGTTGGCGAAGATTTGACCAGAAGGAGCTTGGGCCTCCCTGAGAGCCTTTTTGGATGTATTGCAGGAGTCTCTTGGACGGAGTAGTCTTTCCGGAGTAATCTCCCGTCCACAATTGTGGTCGTGCTGATGTTACTTCCAGCAAAGATTCAGAGAGATCCGAGGCTGACCCCAATTGATTGATGGACAAGGATTTGCCAATCAGAGCTGCACTGATGATCCTCCAATCCAGCTCCTCGGGTTCTTTTGCTACTGCAGCCCTAAGCAAGACGTAGACGGACCTGCGAACAAACGGATCGTCATGAAAGCAGAGGGACCACAGCGATTTGCCATTCAGGAGATTCTCCACCGTGGTCAGATCCTTTTGGAGATCTTCGTGAGTCGAGTTTGCTGAACGAAATCAGAACGAGTGAGCAACTTTGGAAGATGATACACACACACCTATGACTCGATTCAATAGCAAGAGTGCTGTTCCCACTACGCGAGCATATTTCGCCTCCGCATCATCAGGTTTCACTGTCCTTTCATCACTGAGTGTTTGAGGAGTCTGTTGCAGAATAACATCATCTACAAAATCGAGAATTGAGCTCTGGTAGACTTTCCATACTCCGTTTCTTTTCTCCTCGGTTGTGAACACCTGCATGAACGACTCTATGGCAGCTCGATGCACTGGTCGATCATTATCGTAGAATCCTGCAAGCCATACCCCAATTACCTTAGGCAAGAAGGGGGCTATCCTCTTGCCAACGACGCAAGCAATGGATCCTTGAACTGAATGAGCCGTCTGCCTCACTCTACGAGATATGTCAATTGAGGCCCGCGGGTAAATTTTGATCTGCGAAACACAATCAACATCGAATTTCTGTCTGCAAGATAAGCTTGTAGTCATACCCAAGCATCCAAGAACCCATCGTCGAGAGTGGCACCATGGCTTGCGATCGTCGATACATAATCTTTAATCTCATCTAATGCTCTTATTCTCGTAACTTCATCCTTCTTCAGGAAGTTCTTGAAAGAAATGGCCAGTTGCGCATCCGCAATCCGCGACAGATCTGGTGGCTCGGTCACATATGTGAGAGAGGAAGGGGCTCTTCCTGAACTCGAGAAGGAACTGGCAAATCCACCAAAAGACCCATATGCGCTGGCAGCAGCACGGCTGCTTGAGGCCTGCGATTTGAACTTTTTACTCATAGCAATGTGGGGTAGCGGAGCAATAGAACAGCGCAAGGAATGAAAAAAAGAGAGTAATATAAGTAATAAATGAGTGAATGGACAAGGGTGTTCGTGGCTAGATAGTCGATGAGTCGCAATCAAGAGAGTCATCCAAGTCCAGAACAATTCTTCGCTTCATCTCCAAATCGCCCTGGCAAACGTCACTGGTCTCTTTCACTGCCATATCAAAAAGCGGCGTGATGATCGGAGTCCTGATAAGGTAGTCACGTGGGCTGGTGTCATCGATCGCCTAAAGAGGAAAGGTCAGCTCGCGGTCTCGCCGTGCTTCTGAAGGTCAAGAAAGAAGAAAGAGAGCTCGTCTTCTGAGGCAGCAGCACCGCGGTGGCGCTCTACTCTCACAATGAAATTCATGATTGAGTAAGTCTTCAGATGTGAAATCAGTCGCTAGAAGGAAGAAACTCCTCTAACAGACATTATCATCCATTAGTGATCTCCCCGTCCTGTTCCCTTATCCTCGTATATACCCCGAACAGTATGCCTACATGTGTGATCTCAAAAAGACCCTCGACGCCGGGGGTCACTGCGTTTTGGAAATGCCCTCGGGCACTGGGAAGACCGTTTCGCTATTGTCGTTGATCGTTGCATATCAGCAGCATTATCCGGAGCACAGGAAGCTCATCTACTGCTCTCGAACAATGTCCGAGATTGAAAAGGCGTTGGCTGAGTTGAAGGAGCTGATGAAGTTTCGCACCCAGCAGCTGGGATATACCGAAGATTTTCGAGCTTTAGGTCTCACCAGTCGAAAAAATCTTTGCCTGCATCCGTCGGTGAAACGAGAGAAAAGCGGCACTGTCGTGGACGCGAGGTGCAGGAGTTTGACGGCTGGTTTCGTTAAAGAAAAGAAGGAGAGAGGGGAAGACGTCGAGCTATGCGTCTATCATGAGGTATGCGGTCATGTTCTGAAATTTGTGGTAAAAAGTCCTGACTCTTTAGAACCTCGACCTCCTCGAACCGCATAACCTCGTTCCTCCCGGCGTCTTCACTTTAGATGGGCTTTTGAAATACGGAGAAGAACACAAGCAATGTCCTTATTTTTCCGCACGGCGCATGGTAATATACTGCTTAGGTCTTTGTCGGTGTATGCTAACACAAGTTTAGATGCCCTTTTGCAACGTCATTATCTATTCCTATCATTACCTCCTTGACCCTAAAATCGCGGAGAGGGTATCGCGAGAGCTTTCTAAGGACTGTATAGTGGTATTCGATGAAGCGCACAACATCGACAACGTATGTATTGAAGCGCTAAGCATCGATATCACCGAAGACTCGTTACGGAAAGCTACGCGGGGGGCGAACAACTTGGAGCGGAAAATCTCCGAAATGAAGAGCTCGGACGCAGAGAAACTACAAAACGAATACTCAAAGCTTGTCGAAGGTTTGAGAGAAGCGGAACAAGCCAGAGAAGAAGATCAGTTCATCGCGAATCCGGTCTTACCGGATGACTTGCTCAAGGAAGCTGTGCCCGGCAATATACGACGGGCGGAGCACTTTGTTGCCTTCCTCAAGCGCTTCATAGAATACCTCAAGACTCGGATGAAAGTCACCCATACTATATCCGAAACGCCACCGTCATTCTTGACGCATGTCAAAGACCTTACGTTCATCGAGCGAAAGCCTTTACGTTTCTGCGCCGAACGCCTCACTTCCCTAGTGCGAACACTAGAGCTGGTTAACATAGAGGATTATCAACCATTACAAGAAGTTGCAACGTTTGCGACTTTAGTCGCGACATACGATAAAGGGTTCCTGTTGATTCTTGAGCCATTCGAGTCGGAAGCAGCCACGGTACCCAATCCAGTGCTGCACTTCACTTGTTTAGACGCCGCTATTGCGATCAAGCCCGTCTTTGATCGGTTCAGCTCCGTCATCATCACTTCTGGAACCCTCTCACCGCTTGAGATGTATCCGAAGATGCTCGGCTTCACCACTGTACTGCAGGAGTCGTACAGTATGACGCTTGCACGCCGGTCTTTCCTGCCTATGATCGTGACGCGAGGCTCAGACCAGGCCCAGATTTCGTCTTCATTCCAGATCCGAAATGATCCTGGTGTCGTGCGCAACTATGGAAACATTGTCTTGGAATTCTCACGCATCACACCTGATGGTATTGTTGTCTTCTTTCCATCTTATCTATACATGGAGTCGATCATCAGCATGTGGCAAGGAATGGGTATCCTAGACTCAATATGGAACTATAAATTGATTCTCGTTGAGACCCCTGATGCGCAAGAATCATCGCTGGCCTTGGAGACCTACCGAACAGCATGCTGCAATGGGCGTGGTGCCATCTTGTTTTGTGTCGCTCGAGGAAAGGTCTCCGAAGGTATCGATTTCGACCACCATTACGGACGTGCGGTATTATGTATTGGAGTTCCCTTCCAGTATACAGAATCTCGAATCTTGAAAGCCCGCCTCGAGTTCCTGCGCGAGAATTATCGTATCCGGGAGAATGATTTCTTATCATTCGACGCCATGAGACACGCAGCGCAGTGCCTGGGTCGTGTCTTGCGTGGCAAGGATGACTACGGAATCATGGTTCTAGCTGATCGTCGATTCCAGAAAAAGAGGAACCAATTACCCAAGTGGATCAGTCAGGCCATGCTGGAAAGTGAAACAAACCTCAGTACGGATATGGCTGTGGCTACTGCGAAGAACTTCTTGCGTACAATGGCCCAGCCATTCAAGGCCAAGGATCAAGAAGGAATTTCTACATGGAGCTTGGCCGACCTAGAACGGTATCGCGAAAAGCAGATGCTGGAGGAAGAAAGAGTGCGCAGAGAAGCGCTCGCGAATGGACATGTCACGAACGGTACTCACAACGGTGGGGTTGTCGTTGCAGACGAATTTGATGACGATATAGACGAAGACCTCATGATGTTGGATGCACAATAAAATGGTTTGGGCGCATACATCATTTCCTTCCACCAAAAGCAACTCTATGACTTTTGAAGCGGATTTTTGCATATTCGGGATATTGGATTATGATACCACGGTAGTTTTCGGTGTATAACCTTTTTCCAGTACATTAGGTCCTCCTACTAGAATTGGAACGGAGCGTCATTGACTTGATCCTTTCAAGAGCTTAATGTAGTATAATTGATTGATCTATTCATCTGCTCACAGTGTAAATGCTATCCGAAAACGAACAAGACTTTTTTCTTGGATTCCGCTGAGACAAACTCCGAATCATAGGACACATCAAACATACAAAAGACATGGATAATACACAAGGAAATACGCAAGCATATACAGTAATTGAAAATCATATAGTATGACATGCACCGAAAGCGCCCAATCATGCGACAGGAGCAAGCACGTCGAAGGCGCCCGTGCCGACCATGCCAGCCCGACCCGCCACGATTCTGCTGCTAGGGCTCTTGAGGTTATCGAAGTCCCTCTCGATCACAGCATCCTTCAGGAAACCGACGGTAGTCTCGAAGCTCATCTTGGCCAGAGGCGACGAGCTATCCTTGACGAGACCGTTACGGTTGAAGGCGCGGAAACCACCAGACTGGGTCATCACATCACCGATCAAATTCAGATGGCGGTTGTCGACTGAGATACTGTGACCCTGGAAAACATCGGACATTTCTCGAACGATGGACGCTCGCGCGGCCTCGACACCGTACAGCATGAGCATGTGATGGATTGAGTTGGTGTAGAGGGAGTGAGGCTTGATGATATCCTGGTAATCGCGCATGGCGAGCAGATTGACGCCCTCGGTGATGACATGTGCGGGCTCGCCCTTGAGTGGGTCCGCCTCGACATACGTACAGTTGCCGAGGCCAGGGATAGACTGGATGACGGCGCTGCGAGCGGCCTCTTCGACCAGAGGCAGGAGGAGGAGCTTGGGAGTGGAGATGTCATACTGCAGCTGGACGACGCATGATGTGCCCTTGCTGGGGTTGAACTTGAACTGTGTGACTTCGCCATATTTGCCCTTGATATCCTCCTCGCGCAATTTGGTGTCTTTCGTCTCATCGTCTGATTCGTCGTCGGAGGCGTCCTCCATTTCGACATCAGAATTCTGGTGACGGCCCTCACCACTTTCATCCTCGTCTTCGTCATCTTCAGCATCCTGCTGTCTGACCATGTCTATTTCTTCCTGCTCGGGACCTTCATACGAGACCTGGTTCGACCGGTTCTGACCGCTCCTCGCCCGCTTGGCGTCGTCTTCATCGTCCTCATCATCGTCTTGTGCGGGTTCGACCTCACGGTCGGGTCCCCGCGGCCCTTCCTCGATGACACCCACGGAAACACCAATCTCAGGCTGGGCGGTCGAGAAGCTCTTCAGAGACTTCTCGTCATTACGTCTCTTGAGCTCGGCTCTGGTGAGCTTAACAAGCTTTGGAATGAACTTGTTCTGCAGAGTGTTTTGGACATCCTTGGTGGTGATCGCATACTCTTTCGTGTACTCCTCTACTGGGAAGAAGGCAATCTCGACGTCGTAAACCTTGGAGCGTGAACCGGCTGAAGCAATTCTCTCCTTGATTCGAACCTTGTCGATCACCTCGGCAATACTAAGCTTGCTGATGGCCTTTGCAAATCTCTCAGAATGTTCCTTTGACAATTCTTCGTTCAAGATCAGCGTCATCGTAGGCGTCATGATGTGAGCGCTTGCAGTCATGACAATTTCACGCAGACGAGGAATACCCAGCGTCACGTTCTTTGCGGAGTGACCAGCCAAGTGGAAGGTGTTCAGGGTCATCTGGGTTGACGGCTCTCCAATAGACTGACTAGCAACGATACCGACCGCTTCGCCAGGGTCGACAACAGACTTGAGATACTTCATGTTCATCAAAGTATTGAATGCCTTCTTACTGATGATACCGTCGATACTCTTTTTCTTGTCTCGAAGAAGTTTGTCAGGATTGGTGTCCTCGTACTGTAGCTTCTATTAGTCTCGAATATGCGGAACGAAAATGGTAGCAAATGTCCCATACCTTCTTGAGCGCCTGCGAGAATGCCTCGGACGTACTACCCAGGTTACCTCCAGGGTGATAAACAGACAGCACCGGGTCCATAGCGTCGACCTTTCCTGTCTTGCGGACCTTCTTCATGGCGTCCTTGTGCCAGTTTGTCACTTCGTCCTTCTCGAGGTTATGGAAGTCGCTTGTAAGGTTGACAGACTGCATGATAGAGACATAGTTCGAAGTCAGGAAATCGAAGTCCTTCAGGTGCACTTGTTTTGTGATATCAAGTCCATCCTCTCCGTACAAGAATTGAACGATGGAACCGTCTGAAGACTCGCGGACAGATGTATCGTACTCGGCTCTCAGACCTTCCATACCCTTGATCAAACAACGCTGCAGATATCCAGATCTAGAAGTTTTGACGGCAGTATCGATAAGACCTTCTCGACCCGCCATAGCATGGAAGTAGTACTCCTGAGGCTTGATACCAGTCAAGAAACGACCACAGACATAACCACCAGCCATAGGGTGGGTATCAAAGGCCCTGAAGGATGGCAAGGTCTTGCCACTGATCATAACAGGCACACGTCGACCTTCCAAAACCTGTTGTCCCAGGTTGCAAGAAATCAGGTTCGCGTTGACACTTGAACCCTTAGCTCCAGAAATCGTCATAGACTGCATCTGATTCCACGGGAACGGCTTGGCCAAGCCTTTTGGAAGACAAGCCTGAGTGATCTCGGTAGAGAGCTTGGCCGTCCGAGCGTTCGAGACACTATCCAAACCACTTTGCTTATCATCGTCCCGGAGGACGTCTTCCAATCTTCGGCGCAGTTCGGCATCTTGATCAGGGACTGTGGTTTGATCGAGAGTCACATACTTAAGCGCAACCTCCCGTCCAATGCTGGCAGCTTGGCTAATCTTCTCTTTACGGACACGATCACCTTCCTTGGTCAACCGAAGATCATCGATACCGCAAGTGAATGCACGCATGTTCAGATATCTTGTCAAGAGTCGTCCGAGAATACTGATCAGCCGTCCCGCAATGGTGTGGCCATAGATCTCATGGATGGCATCAATAAGACCGCCAGCAGTAGGGCCGATTTGCTTCTTATCGAGAATACCACACAGCATCTCGCCGTCTTTGAAGATTACAGTGCCTTCCTCGTTGCCTTCGCCCCATCGGTCTCCAGGAGTGGAAGACTTGCTCTTCAGGTTGAGACCTGCTCTTCCCGGAGGCATGATGTTCTTGAGAATTGTTGTAATCACTTGCTTTCCAGTCCAAAGACGCTTTGGTTTCAACAGAGTAGGCTCCACAAGCTGAATCCGTTCTGTGATGGTATGAGAGTTCTCAGGTCTGAGACAGCTGTAGAGCAGCTCATGATAATCCTCCTCATCAAAAAATGCGTCTCGACATGTGAACCACGTTCCCATCGAGATGTGATCTTGGATCAAACCTCTCAAAGGCTTACCAGATGTCGCCACAAGATACTGGTGGTCGGCGTCAGCAAGCATCATAGCTTCAGCTCGAGCAAGTTCGTTCTGAGGGAAATGCATATTCATTTCGTCACCATCGAAGTCGGCGTTGTAGGTGTTACAATTAGCGTAGTGCATCCGAATAACTCTCTCATTCGCCAGCACACGAGCCTTATGACCCATGATGGACGGCTTGTGAAGCGTAGGCTGCCGGTTCATGAGGACGACATCACCAGTGGTAAGGTGACGGTAGACCTTCTTGTTACGTGCTCCCTTCATCCGCCAATTCGACGGTGCCAGCAACTGATTGGCCAAAGCTGTTCGCTCGTCAAGACTCTTGAATTTGAGGTTGGTCACTTGGCCCAATTCATTTTCAATCGCAGTAGCGCCCGGATATTTGTCTGGACCATTGATGACAGCTTGCTTCATTTCCCAGAAGTTGTGATTCGTCACAGGCTCTGGATAAGTGAGCTTTTTCGCGAAGACCAGTGGAACACCAATCTCGTTCGTTTCAATATTGGGATCGGGAGAAATGACACTTCGAGCAGCAAAATTGACACGTTTGCCCATCATGTTCTTTCTGAACAAACCCTCCTTCTTTTCCAAGATCTGCTTGATACCGTTGGCGGCCTGGCCTGCTGCCGGGCCCGATGCGCCTCTGTCCTTGTCAATCAACCCGTTAACAGTATCTTGGAGCTGTACGATAGCATGAAGGAGATCGCGATAATCACGCATTCGAGTGACTGAATCGGCACCAGCATTCTGTCTTTCCTTGCTGATTTGATTGATGATGTCACAGTTCTTCAGAATGTGGGTGAACGGGGTATTTTGCTGTGCTTCCATGATCTCACCGGGCCCTTGAGGGGCAGCAGGTCTATATTTATTTGGTGGCACCAGGATGTTTTTGATGAAGAACATGTCCGCACTGACTTGGGCTTCCTTTTTGGGAAGAGGCCGAGAGTTGTATATAAGGCTCAAAATCTCTTTCTCCTTCTCGAAGAGCAGTATCATCGCAGCATGCACTTCTGGCGAAGGCATATATTGTCCAGCATCGCCAGCTGCTGACTTCTTACTTTCGGCTTGTGCAACGACAGCATTACCACGAGCAACTTCTTCCTCAGCGCCATGTGTTTCAGAAACTGTACTAGCCGTATCAGAAATGCCATTGGCCATCGACTCTTTTGCCTTCGTGTTCAACTTCTTTGCCTGCTGGAGAAGAATGAGGGAGTTCGGCGCTTGAAATCCGGCCTGTACCATAGCTAGTCTGGACTTCTCGGGCAGAGGCTTTCGGAAAATCTTCGAGAAACGGTCTCTCCGGTAATTAGGTGAGATTCTTTCGCACCTCGTCAGCAAACAATAAATAGCAGGGAAAGGGTGATAACGCCATAACATACCCGCTGCAGCTGCTGCATTTTTTGATGCTGACGAGATCCTTGAAGAACTGCTTGACCAAAGTCCGTCTCTGCTCCGCAGCCATGGGATTCTTCGCACCAGACATGATACCCTTCAGTCTGCCGGCCACATGTGCCTCCCGAATCACTTTCTTGACGTATGCGTTCCTGCGAGCGACGAGGTCATCGTCGTCTTCTTCCTCGCTGCCGGAATCGTCGGCGTCCTTTTCAGACTTTTTCTTGTTTCCTTGACCAGTCCCCATCGCCTCTATGGCCTCAACTTCGTCGACTAGTCCGTATTGTAGGAGTCGTAGCTTGCACACATAGGCATTGATTTGGACCCGGGGCATCTGAAAACGATGGCAGTAGACACATTGCGCTCTAAGTAGTCGGTATAACTGGTCGAAGAAGGTGACATTGTAAACGCGAACAGGAAGCTCAATATGTCCAGGATGTCCAGTACAAGACCACGAATTCTGACGGCAGGTCGTGCAGCTAAATGCGGTCAGCGCAAAAAGTCCAAAGTAGCGATAGCCAGCGATAGGTCTGTTAGAAGGGAAGAATAGCATAAGTGTTGGACTTACACATGATCTCCCCAAGCACCCAGAGCCGGATCGTATAAACCACCGGGGACAGGATTATTAAAAGAATCCAAAGTCGGGGTATTGTGAATTCGCTTTACGGAAATGGACTTGACATCTTCATCCGAATAAACTCCGAATTCAATACCCGAAATTGACGAGGCCACAGGACGTGCAAAGGTCGCCATGATTATCTGCAGCTCCTTGAGCGACAGAAATCGCTGGCAGTGCGATTTTCTTTGGCTGCTGGCCTGGAAAAATAAATGGCGGAATCGTTTGGCCTTGATGCTGCAAAAAAGTTGACCCCCAAGAACTTTTTTCTGCCGAGCGCTACCGCCAAGCGGTCCACTCATGCTCTCCCCGTGATTTACGATTGATTTGTTCCGCATCATAATTATCCACTGTCCATCGATTCCACCTCCTCTGTCCTAGCTACATCCAAGGGGTTGTGACGTTCGTCTTGTCACCTCTCATATATCAGTCCTCTGTCATTAGTGGGTGAGTGGAACGTGGTTGAGTCATGGCGGACGTGTCAGGCAACATGCTGAAGCGGCCTCATCCCGAGGATGAAGACAATAACGCACAGAAAAGAACTCGTTCCAACAATGGGTCGCCGTTACCAACTCAAGGAGGCCCTGCCTCCGGAAAGGTGGACATCGAGAAGATGGTGGCGGAAGCGAGAGCGAAGGCAGAAGCCGTGCGCGCCAGACTTCAGGCCGCCAGAGGCGGAGCTCCAGCGCTCACACCAGCAGCTCCAAGCCCGAGTCCTACACCTCCTCCCGCTACCTCAGCAATGTCGAAGCTAGAACAAATGAAAGCGAGAGTTGCAGCAGCTACCGGACGTGCCAACGCGGCTGCTCAGCAACGGACTCCTGTTCCACCTCCACCGCCTCCCCCTTTCGACGACGACGATGGTTCGTCAAGGGCCCGCGGCGGCCTGGATGTTGGCCTTCATCCTGCGCTTCTCTCAGATACTACAGATTTTCGAAGTGGCAAAGGGCGGCTGTCAGCTCAGTCCAAGTTTGGGACAAGCCATCGGACTGAGTCTCCACTGCCTGGCACGAAGGATCGAGCAGGACTCGATTTGTCAGGGCCTTCGCTCGAAGAGATCAAGAACAACCCCTACTTTGATCCAAGCCTCGGTCCTAAAGCTACTGTCGCCAAGCCCAGACAATCACGGCAACTGATATTCAATCAGAAGGGCAAATACATACAGCAGGCGGCAGCTCTACGTCGGCAAGCCCAATTAGAGGCTATGAAAAAACGCATCGCAGAAAGAGCACGACAGGCTGGTATTGATGAGGATTTGGATGTCGAGAAAGCATTCCTTGTACCTGCGCCTCCGGCCATCGAATGGTGGGACGAGGGTTTGGTGAATGGCAACGATTACTCTGCTATCGATGACGAACGCAACCTCAAGATCGACACCCCCGATTCTATCGTCACTGTCTACGTCCAGCATCCGGTCCTTCTCGAACCTCCTCAGGAGAAGCATATGCCCGGACAAAAGCCGATGTATCTTACACCGAAGGAACAGGCAAAGATTCGCCGTCAGCGACGAATGGCCGATCTCAAAGAGCAACAAGCGAAGATCCGATTGGGTCTCGAACCAGCTCCTCCGCCAAAGGTCAAGAAATCGAATCTCATGCGGGTTCTGGGTGAACAGGCTGTCAAAGACCCTACGGCAGTCGAGGCGCGTGTGACCCGAGAGATTGCAGAGCGTCGCGAAAAGCACGAGGCTGCCAATGAGGCTCGGAAATTGACAAAGGAGGAAAGGCGAGAGAAGATTGCCCAACAACAGGAGAAAGATGCTGAACAGGGTATCCATGTCTCTGTATACCGAATTGACAGTCTTGCAAATGGGCGCCATCGTTTCAAAGTTAGCAAGAATGCTGAACAGAACGCGCTCACTGGAGTCTGTATCATGCATCCTCGGTTCAATCTGGTCATTGTGGAGGGAGGTGCCCACTCTATCAAAAATTACAGGAAATTAATGTTGAATCGGATTGACTGGACAGAAAACGCGGCGCCAAACGGTGTGCGAGAAGGCAATCGCGAAGCTTCTGTCTCGTGGCTGTCAGCAGAAGACGAGAAAACTGGTGGATTGAAGGATCTCAGCTCCAACACATGCAACCTTCTATGGGAAGGCCAAGCCAAAGCTCGTTCATTCAGGAAATGGTTGGGTGCTCGTGTTTGTGAGTCAGACTCGCAAGCGAAAGACGTTTTGGCTCGAGCAAAGATGGAGAATTTTTGGGTCCTGGCAAGAAGCGCGAAGCCCAAGGAATTGTAGATCACCGAAGGTATCGATTCTAGTCTTCTTGCGAAGAGACCTCATGACAGAGATGTAATCTATTGGAAGCATTGTAATCTAGAAGTAAAGCAATATCATCATGAGCCACAACCATCCATAGCAACCATCCTGTACATTCGACAAAACACCAAAAGAACACACAATGTGATAAGGTAACTTTTAAATCCCATCCGATGCAAGATTCATTACGCAAACCCCGATACCGTCCATAGCCGAAGAAGAATAACTGTCTGAGGATCCAAATGGTATCAAATTATTATGAGCGCGGCGGCCCTTGATTCGCGTTGCTCAGATGCCGCAAAAGATCCAATTGAGCCTTGACCTGATCGAAATTCATTGTCGGATTCTGCACCTGAGGCTGCCCAGACGTTTGTTGTGGTTGCTGCGGCTGCGGCTGCTGCTGCTGCATTGCAGCTAAAAATAGAGGGTTGATGGCAGGGAAATTTTGGTAGAAGTTCGGCTGCTGATAAGCTTGTTGGAAGGGCATTTGGAAGTTGAATTGTGTCGGTAAGTTGCCTTGAGGAAATGCTAGCTGAGGCTGCTGAGCAAAAGGTTGAAATTGCTGAGGCATACCATAGATGTTTTGCTGAGCCGGAGGATAGCCCGGTTGCTGGTTATAGTCGGAGGGTTGAGCCTGGGCTTCGAACGGTCTCTGTTGCTGAGAGTAAGGCGGACGGTCGTGGTATGAGCTATGCTCACGAGTATCTCTTGAGCCTCCTGCTCCACGGCCACAGTTGCCTCGTCCACGATCAGAGCCTCTACCCCGACCCCTACCACCACGGAAAGCAGGATTCCTCGAAGATCCCTCGCCCTCGACAGGCGCCTCTTGTTGGCCCATCATTTCATGCAGATTCTTCGGGCGAGCAAGTGGAGTGTAGCCGTCTTCGGCTGCCGGGGTATCGTCGTAGTTGAGCTCAGTCTGGCTAAGTTTCGAAGGACCAGGTGGGCCTTTCCTGCCCCTAGACGGCCCACCGTTTTCATTCCTGGCTTCCTTGCGCTCCTGTCTCTTCTGCTTCAATCTCCGCTTGTACTCGGCCTCTGCTTCGTCATCTGAGAATTCTATCTCATCCTCACCAATTTCTTCGTCATGGAAGTTCGAGGCATCGCTTCCCTTCAATCCTTTCAGAGGCTGAGTGAAGACGAATGTCGAATGAGCCTCAACATAGTACACATTCTTTCCCTTGGAAAGACCACGCTCCTCGATAGCGGCAGCGCTGGGGAATCGAACCGCATACAAAGGATTCTCGACCCGTCCCAAAGTCTCTGATACCACACCAGCGACTGTTCGATCTTCAAAGCAGAGCAGAGAACCTGACTCGAGCACTTGGTATTCTCCGGAAACGTTGGCTGCGATAAGAACGGTGTTTTCAACGATGGTTTCCACATGACCCAGAAGCACAATCTTCATATCAGGCGTGATAGTCATTTCGGGGATTGGAGGGGCTTCCTCCGGTAGTTCGTTTGCGGTCCTGAGGTTGCCGCCTGATCTACCTTTTCCTTCTCCCTCATCATCAGAGCCATTCTCTGCCATCATCAGAATCCGCGCCGTTTCCTCAGCGGAGAGGATCGGATAGTCTTCGTCGTCGTCGTCATCGCTATCATCGGAAGAATCGGTGGTAGAATCGTCAGACGATGATTCATATGGTGAAGAATCAATCTCCCATTCGGGATGCTCCTCTTCCTCTTCTGCAGCTTCTTGATCTTGCGAAACACTTGTGGCTGCACCATTGGTATTAACATCATTGCTAAGAGTTTCCTCTGCGGGCCGATTTTCAGCATTCTCCTGCTCAGGCTGTTCCTTGCGTGGTTCTACATCCATCGGCTGGGCGTCTTCAGAAGCTGGCGCAGTGTGTACCTGGTTTGTTGTCTCCGTCGCATGCTGTGTATCCGTCTCCGTTACTTCTTTTCCAGTAGTCAAACCGCGAGCCATTTCGTAATGCATGCTCTGTGTTGGAGCAGATTCCTCCTTCGCGGGTTGCAGGTGAAGATTGTCATTGATGAGACTCAATCCTGGTATTAAAGCAGCAGGTTTAGACGATATTGCCGGCGCGCTAGTCATATCCATATCCGTAGTATCTTTAATCTCGCTGCTATTGTTCACTGGCGTTCCTGCCGTCCAGGGAGTGTTGTAGAAATCACTGCCATCGTCCACGGGTGTCGATGCGACGGGTGGCGTATCGTTCATGCAGGGTCGTTTCGCTGAAGGGCCTTCATCCACGACCTCTGAAGCTCCTGGAACATGCTCGGACGGCTTCTGTTCAGTCATTGTAAGCCTCAGGCCACTGGGGGAAAAAAATCCTAAGTGATGATAGAACAAAGTTGTTTGTGAAGAAACTGATTGCTCTTCACGGGAACACTTTTTTTTAGATCTGCCAAAAGTGCCGCTGCGGCCACCGAACAAGCTTCGTTATCGTTATCGTGTCCGTTCTTGTGATTTGTCCAGGCACAACCACAGTATCAAACTCCATCAAAGCATCCAGGGTTAATAGTTCTTCGAGTCTCTGTTCTCCAGAACAATCAGCATGGCTCCGGCCAGAAAGGAGACGCAGTCAGTAAATGGCTCTCAAAGGAAGAAGCGACGGTATCTCAATCTGAATAACATCTCCCACGTTCCGGCTAACAATCTGTGCCCCTCGCAGCTCCCGACCAGTTCCTTTCTATCTCCCTTTGAACGTTACACTATATGTGTTCCTTATTTCCAATTTTGTCGCAGCTGCACTCGCTCCGATTCAAGACTGCGATGAAGTCTTCAATTTCTGGGAGCCTGCGCACTACCTGGGCCACGGGTACGGGCTGCAAACGTGGGAGTATTCTCCCACCTATTCAATTCGGAGCTGGCTCTACGTCTCTGCCCATGCTGTGGTTGGCAAAATAGTATCTCTTTTCTCGAGTAATAAGACAGCCGAGTTCTATGCTATACGCTTCGTTCTGGCAGCAGTCTGCGCCGCATGCGAGACGAGACTATACTCGGCAATCTGTCGGACATTGAACCCCAGGATCGGCCTCCTCTTTCTGATCATTGTTGCTTTCAGTCCGGGCATGTTCCATGCGTCTGCATCATTCTTACCGTCTAGTTTTACCATGTATACGTCTATGCTAGGTCTTACATCCTTTCTGGATTGGAGGGGAGGCCAGAAGACGGCGCAGGGTATCATGTGGTTCGGTCTCGGAGCAATCGTTGGCTGGCCTTTTGCCGGAGCTCTGATCATTCCTCTTCTCCTTGAGGAGGTCGCCATCAGCTTCATTGCTGGCTCTCTTGGAAGTTTGTTTGTGGGTATATTCAAGGGCATTACGAAATGTCTCGCTATCCTGGTGCGCTTCTTCCGGCTATTCGACCATCCGCGGTTCTCGCTAACTGATATAGGCTGCTGAAATTGCAGTTGACTACGCGTTTTTCCAGAAATTCGCCGTTGTGCCGTGGAACATTGTTGCTTATAACATTTTCGGAGGCGAAGGCAGGGGGCCTGATATCTTCGGTACAGAGCCGTGGACGTTCTACATCAGAAATCTGCTTTTGAACTTCAATATTTGGTTTGTATTGGCCGTGTCAGCCGCGCCCATACTTGTCCTCCAGGCTACATTCCGTTCTCAAACCACCAATGTCCAAACTCTCTTACGGACCGTGACTCTGGTGACACCATTTTATATGTGGTTAGCCATCTTCACTGTTCAGCCTCACAAAGAGGAGAGGTTCATGTACCCCGCCTACCCTTTCCTTGCACTCAATGCAGCCATCTCTTTTCACATGATCCTCTCTTACGTCGGGTCAAGTAACCCCAAAGAGATCATTGGACGATTGTCACCGAAGCTCAAACTGACCATGGTGATGTCTGTGCTTCTTATGGCTATCAATGCCGGGCTGCTACGGACTCTTGGTATGATCACGGCGTACAATGCGCCCCTGAAGGTGATGGAGCCGCTGCAACATTTGGAGATGGCACAATCCGGTAGCTTTGCGTGCTTCGGCAAAGAGTGGTATAGGTTCCCATCATCATACTTTCTTCCAAACGGAATGCGTGCGAAATTTATCAGAAGCGAATTTCGAGGGTTGCTTCCTGGAGAATTTCCGGATGCCCCCAGCTATTCGGGTCTCATCCAAGGCACCTCGCAGATCCCTGCCGGCATGAACGATCGGAACGAGGAAGACCTTGGTAAATACGTAAGTAATCCTCGTCACATCTTAATTCTTCTTCCCAAGCTGACATGGACTAGGTCGATATCTCTCAATGCTCGTATCTGGTGGACTCGTACTTCCCGGGGCGAGCTGCCACGGAACTTGAGCCTGACTATGTGCACGACGAATCAGAATGGGAGGCGATAACCTGCAAGGACTTCCTCGACACGTCCCAATCAAGCTCTCTCGGTCGATTGATTTGGGTTCCTGATTTCCCTATGTTGCCGGCTCGTTTCCGCAGAAGCTGGGGACAATACTGTCTTCTCCAGCGGCGGAACGCCAAATCAGAGTCAAAGTAGACTTGGCGTGATATCATTGTCACCACCATCTCTCTTAGTGTATATATTTCTCGAGCCGTTAGCCAAGTTCGTGCACCACATGCGATCTCGCAGGCGAGACACCGCGTGGTCAAGAGAATTACAGGCGGCACTACAACCTTACCTGATTTGGATAAGAAATCCCTTGCGTCACGCCAACACTGAAGGCAAAATAGAGATAAGATACCTCTCCGCACGGATGACGCCCAGACAAGCTTACAACCTTACGGACAAGCTTCTTGTTTGGCCAGTCGATGGTCGCATCGGATTAACGCAAATGGAAATCATCCATGTACTGTCAACCAAGGCGCCTCCTCTATTGAGCTGGACAATGTGCATACAGAAATGAAGTGGTGGTGGAGTCTTATCTGTTCAGCGTTTGTCTCGTCTGCATATAATAGCAATTATCTCTGGTGTTCACGGTCATAGAGGAATTCAGGTCACCCCTCCTTTTGATTTTTAGACGAGAAATGAAATCATGCTTCCTGAACTTGTGCAACTCGGCCAGCTTCACATCAAACATGCAGCATCTCTGTGTTTGGTAGCAACCTTTATCTGGCTTGCTACTACTGTGTTTCGCTTCTCGAACAAAGGAAGTGACAGAAGATCAGCTCAAGATCTCGAGAGGAAATCGTCTTCGACATCAAAGTTTCAAAAGCCTAACAGGAAACCCGGAGGTAAGACACGCCTGTAAAACGTATCGGAAGCTCGCGACTCACTGTCTCTCCAGAATGGATACCCTCAGACTTCAAGAGGCCGACCGCCTCTCCATATCCGGACTGGGATGTCCATGCGACCAAACCGATCCCATATCGACCTTTCAGATATGGCCCGTGAGTCGCCTCTGGTGTACTTTCAGATTCACAAGACTGATGAACACAGGAAGTATTTCATCACGATGGGGCTGAGAAGCATGAAGTGGGATGAATGGATCGGTAAGGCATCTTCACAGGTCACATCCATGGCTGCAGAGAAGCTGACAGAAGCTCTAGAGCTGGACAACCACTACCTACGGTATCACGCCGACAAAGCACGTCGAATCAAGGAAAGGGGAGCGAAATGCTGCAGAACCGGCCCCGAGGCGATGGACGGCGCGATTGAGCTGCTGGAAGAGCTGTGCGTGCCCAACACCCTCTGTTCCAGACAGCATAACACACTCTAACAACACAATCATAGCTCCTCCTACCTCCCCGAAAGATACCCCTCCATGTTCCGCAAAACCGCAACAGGCATCGACAACACCATCACCGGCGAATCATTCAACATCACCCAGCGCCCACTCCCCGAAGACCCGATGGCGACCTGCGCGCGGCTCGTCCAAGACGACCTCGCGCTCATGTTCGAGAAGCCAGACGGCGAGTACTACCTCCTCGCGGGCGCGATCCTGCTCGCCGGCTTCTGGCGCCTCGAAGACAAATACGGGATGCGCCTATCAGAGATCCACACCTCCGGCGACGTCCCCGGCTTCAAAACGAAGCTCGAAAAGGGCATGATGAACTTCTTCCGCCGGATCAGACCCGAAGACCCTGTTCTCCGCAACAACTATTTCATCCAGGTCGACGACGAGCTCGCCTGGTCGCATAGTATCGGGTCCGAGGACGCGCCCGAGGTCTCGTGGAACACCGCGCAGAAGAACAAGGCGATCGAGCACCATTACTTCCGGTCGGAGAGGCAGAGTCTGCGCCGGCTGCCGCGGTCCGGGGCGGTGGTGTTTACCATCCGGACGTACTTTGAGCCTATCACGGAGATTGTCAAGGAGCCGTACGTGCCTGGTCGGCTGGCGTCTGCGATTCGGAGTTGGGATGGGGATGTATCGCGGTACAAGGGGCGGGAAAGGTACGAGGAGGTGCTGCTGGAGTATCTGGATAAGAAGCATGAGGGGCAGGTTGCTGCGGGCCTGGATATGGACAAGGAGGATGAGGTTCGGAGTTACCCTTTTTGATCTTTAATTCCCGATGTTATGGCTCATATTCATTTTTCGTATACTACGGTAGGTTGATATGCTTCATGGATAATTCTGTCGTCGAGTAATACCATATAAACTCACAGTCTAGTGATCTATCTCTAACATATGTAACAGGCCCCCAAAGCGTAGTCCAAATGCAAGTCGTAGACCACACCCTCAAAGCCTGATATCGCCAAAATCCAAGCAGAACTGCACACTGTATGATTCACACAGCAGCAACATCAAGAGCCTTCGGGCCCTTTTTCCGCCTCGCCATGGTCCATTCTCTCTCCTGGCGCCAGGAGCATTCCTCGCGGAACTCGCAAATACGGCACTTCCATGCTTCCATGACTTCGACGCCGCGCGGGTCACGATTACCGCGCCACCAGTCCATCTGATCGGAGAGATAGGATGACATGGAGGTCGGATCGAAAAGAAAGCTACGACTGCCCAGGACCCGGGTGTGGAGGTCTGCCGTGGGTGCGGAGGAGAGATAGCGAGCTGTTAGGAGAGGGGATATGATCGTCGGATATGGTTCTAGCATGCTAGGCTGAAATTCCGAGGGGATAGAGGGTGCAACGGAGACGGAGGGTTGCGGCGAGGGAAGGAAAGTAAGGCGGAGCTGGTCTTTCATGAATTTCCAGAGACTAGACAGGTTATTGTGTGCGAGGAGGATACTGGTTGAGTCCTGGCTCGCGGAGGGAATAGATGCCGGTGATCTGATGGACGTTCTTCGTGCGGCGTCTTCTGGCGAGGGGATGAAATCTGGATCGAATTCCGAGGCTGAAAGGGCGTCGAAGAATTGATCATTCAGGCCGCCGACTTCGGCGATAAAAGCGTCGGTGAAAGTACGATGAGGGTCTAGGTCGTAGCGGGAGGCAAGCGTCTCGATGGATACCTCATCAGTGGTGGTGAGACGGTTCAGCATGTGGTAGTAAATTTGGAGCTGGAGCAGCGTTGGCCGAAATGACGTGCTCTTGATGGTGGGTATGGAGCCGCTGGCTCGCGTTTTGATGTCTGTGAGGTAGACTCGAGGGATGTTGAAGGAGTCGGACGATTGGGTGCTGGGAGGATCCTCGACAGGCTCATCAGGCTCATCCTTCCACGTCATCTCTGACAGCCTCTTCCCGCCCTGTGAGGGAGCTAGCAGGTAATCCGTCAGAGACATCTGATACTCGGGCATTACCGCCCTCGAGGCCTCCACATCGGCATAGTATCTGGCGGCTGTCGCCTCAAGCTCTGGGTCCGGGCACTCATACGAGAGCTGGTCAATGACTCCATTGACCAGCTCACCGTCCACAAGACCCCAGACCTCCAGCTCCCGAGTAAGACCATATTCTCGCAGCGTCCGTAAGCCCTGTATGACATTCCACAGCCTCAAAGCCAACGCATCTTCCTTGGTTGTGATTTCCACGGGAACAGTGGTATGTACCTCATCCTCCAGCGTTTTGTGAATAGTACTTCCCTGCTTCATAGCAGGTGTCCTTCTCTTCCTCCCATGTTTGGTCAAGGTATACCAGTACTGTAGCTCGCACCATGCAGGAGAGATCAGATCCGTGACGGAAAAAGCCTTGTTGGGTGGCTTTCTGAACCGTTCAATGGGTGATCGAAGATCGGGCGCGGGACTTGTTCTCGAATCACCGATCCATTCCCGTTCACGGGCTACGTCTCTCTCGCGCTGTCTTTCGCGGCCTTCGATGGAATCCGGATGCTCCACTAAACGCTTGAAATCAACCGTCAGCTGCTACTCAACCTCATTACACAAACAAACCAAGCAGACTGCAGAACCAAGGAATATCCTCACCAGACGCGGCGCAAACGTTGCCCGAGATCTGATCTGCCCTTGCCCCAGCAGACGTCGAGACCTGCCAGGTCTTGCGCTTCTGCCATAGAAAACCGGGCTTTTCACGACCCAGCACCTTAGGCACTCGTTGACTTGCTGGATTTTCAGCATAATCTTCAATATCAGCGACGGCAGTGACGGTCGCCTGTACAGTTTTTGGGACTGTCGTTGTCGTTGTCGTTGCCGTCGCGGTAGCCTGGACGGTCGCGTGTTCGGTGGCGACTTGGGCAAGCAGATCGTTCAGCAGCTCTTCTTCATCCGGGGTAAAGTCGGATCCGTAGTCACTGCTATCGTCGAAATCGCCCGGCATTACAATATAGGATGTCGGAGGGCAGAACATGCCCGTAATGATGGTAATGAATTCATTTCATGGGTGGTGAGAAGAAGAGGATCTGATCACTGATGAAGAACTTATCGAAGTCACTACTGCCCGCCCAACGTCATCCCCGCGTGTCCGCTTAAATCTTCTGAACGATCACTGAGAGTTGATTCTTGGATTGGGGTATAATTGTATGATAATAGTTTTACTCTATGTACTCGTTGAAAATGCAACGCTCAAGAAGACAATGATGATCTATCGTCTATTCAAATCAATCGCGCCTTGACTATAAAATATGCAAAGAGGGTATGAAAAGCGCAATCGTGAAAAGGTATCTCATGCTTTTATCGTTGTCGAAGGGCTGATACTGCCCGAAACCAGCACATGAGACAAATGCTCTGACTCTGCCATTTCCGCCTCGACCTCCCTGGCGGCCTTCTGATTCAACCAACTGAGATAGGTCTGCCAGCCGACGGCGATGACACCGGCGAAGATGCTCCGGAAAGGCGGAGACACGTACATGAAGCTGAAGGCCGTGACAGCAGGCCAGAGCTTGACGCTATTCGATATACTGACGGGCAGAGCGACCTTCAAGCGCTCGAATGTCTCTTCCAGGGATGCGCCAGCGAGAAGAGAGTGTACACTGAAGAAGTACGTATTGAAAACGGGTGTGAAGACAGCTTGTTGTATGGAAACTTTGGTGAGAATGGAAAGGAATTTGGACTGGAAGTTGAAGTTGTTGTGAAGGAACATGAACCTAGTGACGGTGCATCGCATCAGCCAGATGTGCTCAAGGTCATCGGCAGGACAATACTTACCAGTTATAGGACGGAATGGCGGATCCCACACCAACCGTCAAATGTCGCATAGTTCTCAGAGGATCGTACCCTCCACTCGAAGCAGCCTTATCCTCGCCATCTTCTGCCGAGTTCGCAAGCTTCTCTTCAGACGCAGCCCGTGATGTTTGCGCCGGGCTGTCAGAGGGGAACAACAACTGCGCACTCAGGTCGCCGCATAGATACACCACAATAGAGCTGACAACTTGCGTCGTATAAGGTCTTTTTTGCTGTACCCTTGTGTATGATTCTCCCAATCTACCAATCGGTCCCGCCTGAATGGCCTGGAAGAACGTTCGCGAACTCGAGCGGGCGGGGGTGGAGGTGGCTGAAGGTGTGCCTGCGGGTGGACTGGTATTTTGAGAGGACGACGATGTGGATGACGACGGAGCACTCGGTTGCGGAACGTTTGCTGATGTGTTGTTCTTCTCAGGGACAGAATGAGGTGATGGGTCGGAGGAGTGGTGTCTTATTTGTGATCGCTGTGACCGAGATGTTCGTCTGCTCAACTGCCTCACAGTCGCCCTCCCATGTTGCAAAAGATGACCCATAAGAGGCGATGGGATAGGTATTATCCCAGTCTGTATATGTAGCGACAAGCAAAGACAATCCTGGATCGATTGGCGATTTGACTCAACGAGGGCGATAAGAAAGGTTGCGCAAAAGACCGACGATAAGGCGCAACTCGATCGTTTCTGGTCAGCAACAGAGATCAACAGGATCAAATGAATGGCATCAAAAACTTCATGAAATGCTAAAGAATGATATGGAGTAAATGAAGAAAATAACGACTATGTGCCATAATGTAAGAGAGAAATAAGATTCATCTGTCATGCATAGAATTGGAGTCAGAGATAGTCGGCATCTCAGGCTAACCGCTGCCGAAAGACCGCAACTTTCCGATTCGATTTGGAGTTTGTTTAGGGCGAGGATATAGCGACACCACCTGGCGCCTTACCGACAGCCCCCTTACCCAATCGGGTAAGATTTGGTCATGTTCAACACAGCCAAAAGCATCATCTGGTAATCCAAGGGCTCTGTCTTTCAAGAGTCCTTGTCCCCTCTGAGTTTTTGCCTCGCTTGGGTCCGCGAATAATCCCAGTACAATGCGAAGAATACGAGGACCAAAACCCGGCCAACTAGCTGGTCAGAAGCGAAAGCAGGACGAAGAGCTCTCTACGAACCCGAATACAAAGAAAGCTCGAGATCGCCTTCAACGGATGACTGATGTGGAGCGGCAGGTCGAAAATGCCAAAAGTGCAGACCGACAAGCTGTCCGGCGCGCAATCAAGAAGCTCGAAGAAGACAAGAGCTTTCGGGATGCTTCCGCAGAAGAAAAAGCTCGCCTGGTGGCTGCTACTAAAGCGAAGGTGATGCGAAAGAGGTCGATTGATATCGTGACCCTGTGCTTATTTAATTCATACTGATTGGTCTACAGGAAGCAGCACGGTAGAGCGGCAGAGTGTGTTGCAGAGCGCCTAGGCTACACAGAGGAATCGGATGTCGAGGAGGATGAGGGAAACCGCGCTGGGGACGATGTCGAGGAGACCGACACAGCTATTCAAGAGCAGTACTTGCGACGTGATCATATTGCGAACCCAAACGCTGACGCCATTTCCGATAAGCCTGAAGTGAAACATAGCAATGGATACAGCACGTTAAAGCCACAGGGCAAGCAGATCAAAAACGATTTGATATGGCGATCCTGGGCGACCTTCTGGAGGGATGCTGTCAGAGATTTTGCTTGCAAAGTCGACCGCCTTGCTAAGATGTCGTCGGAAGAGATCCTCGCTCAGCGGCCACATACATACTTCTCAGAAACCGACAGAGCCTGTTTCCGCAGTCTTCAATTCTGGCCGGAAGTCTGCCCAGGATCTTGGGCTGAACTTCCAGGCCCCGCAAGCTGGTGGGATGACGACTATGACTTTGCTAGATATGGTTGGGAGGCAGAGGACAATGACCCAAGGACGATGAGCGGGCGACGTGATGCTCTCGACATGGTTTTTGCAGCAGAGATGCCGACGGATTTTCCAGAGTACTTGTTCGATTTCACTGAGCTAAAGGTCCTCCGCGCTTTGCCTGACGATTTCCATCATTAGTTGCGTTGCGTTGATGATGTCAGGAATATTTCTATCGATGTGCAGTAAATAAGTATTTGACCATCTAGGACGCAAGTCGACGCCATTTGGGAAAAGAACTCAGCCATTGAATGAGCAATAGATCTCTAATTAGATATATGTATATGATTAGCTGTACATGATAAATACAACAATACTCTTCGAGTGCAAAAACGCCATCTATAATGCAAACATAAACAAGAAACATGAGCTGAGTCAATATCAGTCGGGTATATGACTTCTGAACAAGGACAAACTTTTTCTGGCACCAATGAAGGTGCATATGCTCTGGCCGTAACAATTCGCAGGCGCACCAGCGTTATTATGAACACTTGGAAATAAGGATTATTCGATATCAATAAATATGCGTATGTATGAGCATCGAAAGATGACCATGGTTGCGATCCCGGTCACGTGATGGCAGGGTATGCCCTGACCTGCACGCTGCTAGTCAAGCAGGTTTGGGGCGTGCTCGAGAATGCATCGAGCAAATCATCGATTGATGGTCGAAGCTCGATGAGAAAGAAGGATAGGACAGGTTCTGGGCGTTCATTTCTTGAATGACTCGCGAGTGTTAACACGGTCAATATCGTAAGGATTTCCCTCGTAGCTGAGGGTGCGACGCAACGAAGCAGCCGTCCGTGTGGAAGCTCTACTGCGCATCTGCTGGATATTCGGAAGTTCCTCGATGTTGGACTCAGTCTCGCTGACATCAGATACCTCAGGGGCAGGTGCCTCAGTCCGGTCAAAGACTGGCTCCTCGGTCTCCACAGGCTCTGGCTCTGGGGCTTGCTGCATTTGCTCGATCATCTTGCGCATGAACGCATCCGATTTGGCCGCATACTCGCAGCGCTTGCGAATGGAAGCGCCGTATTTGTAGAAGAGAAAAGGGAACGGAACACACGCAAGCGCCAGAAACGCCGGGATTGAAGACGCCCAATGAATTCCTGTTTTCACAATTAGCCTCTTGTCAGCAAGAATAGGTTAGAAGGAAAATCTCACCTAGATCCGAATACATATAGGTAGTGAACAACGGGAAAACGGCGCCAAAGATAGAACGTAGGACGGAATTGGCTGCGAGGACTGAAGCCGCGAAAATGGTGTAGGCGTCGATGAGGTAGTTCATGATGCCCAGGAAAACCAGCACCATACCAAAACCGAACGGAGCACCGGCTATGATGCAAACAATCCAATGGATCGACGGATAATTGGTCCAAGCAAACCAGAAGAGTCCAATAGGGATGGCAATGGAAGCAATCAAGGTGGGCGGCAGGCGTGCCTCAGGGGGAGCGAACCCGCCGTGCCTCTCTTGAGTTTTGACATAACGCTTGTTGTCCCAGACACTGTAGGCGACAGCAAACATCATACCAACCATGATTCCCAAGAATGGAAGACTGCCAACGCCTTGGTTCCAATGACGGACTCCCTGGAAGACGATCGGGTAGGCAGAGAAGAGCATGTAGAGCGTTCCATAAATGATGGCCATGTACAAGCTCAGGAGAAAGACGATCGGTTCCTTGAAAAGCAGAATCCAGGGGCGAGACAGCGCAGTCTTGAAAGCTTCCTTGAGAGTAACTCTGCCCTGGTCAATGTCGATCTTGCTGACGTACACTTTACCGGTGTGCTTTGACAACTTCTCAGCGCGTCGACGCAGGAGAACAGGCGCATAGGTCTCAGGAACGAAAAGAGTGCAGATAATCCAAACTGCGCCTGAGAAGGCACCCAAGAAGCCCATGACCCATCGCCATCCTGCGTTCATTCCGAGGAAGCCACCAATGATTGGACCCAAAACAGGACCTGAGAAGCCTTAGCATGACGATTGATACAGCACAGTGTAGAACGAGACATACCCAAGAATGGAGCGGCAGCGAAAAGACTCATCGCCACACCTCTCTGCTTGGCGTGGAACATGTCAGCGATGACACCACCCGCATTGGTCAAAGGTGAGGCTCCGAAAGCACCAGCGAAGAAACGAAGGATGATCAAAGTCCAGCTGTTTTGAGAGCCAGCACTTCCAGCGTTAAAGGCCGTGAGTGCGCAATAGGTGACGGTAAAGATGATTTGACGGCCGAACATCTCACTCAGAGGCGCCCAAAGCAGAGGTCCTATGAGCTGGATTAGCCTCTGACAGGTAGGCTTCGAACAAAGACGGCAAACAACTCACCTATAGCAAACCCCAAGACGAAGAGGGAAACACCGAGAGTGGCAACCTCACTTCCAATATGGAACTCCGATTCAATCTCTCGAACACCACCGGTATAAGCTGAAGAAACCAGTGCGACTGCCAGTGTGGAAACCGCAACAGTCATGGTCAATGTCCATTTGCGCACTTGAGACCATGTCATAGGATTGCGAGGATCATTCTCAATCCAAACAACCGCGTATGGATCCTCCTCGGTTCCTGAGCCCTTGTAAGGATAATCGATGATTTCCTGGGTGAGGACGCCTTGATCTACCACCAGCCGCCAGTAGGGAATCTTATGTGTCATGGGCCGTTCGATCTTTTCGGGGTTCTGGTCCCCTTTTTCGGTCGCCATAATGGGCGATTGATCGGTGCGGAACTTGAGCGAAGGTGCGGATATATACGGTTTGATCGTGGAATATTCGGGAGTACTATATATCTGGATAAGAGGGATTCGAGATTGTTTGTTTTTGAAAGAGCGATTGTGGTAGATGAAGAGAGATTAGGGATTCCGGTAGTATGAATAGTAACCGCCGAATGCGGTAGATGGTGAAGTATAGCGTTCTGGATTAGGAAATAGTCGAGGTTGTACTGTATGTACAGAAAACGTAAGGGAAAGAAATGTACGGGGTATCAATAACAAGATAAGGTTACTCGAGAAGATCAGAACGAGAACGACGAAAAATGAGGAGCACCATACATATATAACTTGTCTCAAGGATTATTTTTTTCTCTCTTTTTTTTTGGTTATGTATCTCTTGTTTTTTGATTTCATGGCACCGTCACAGGGGAGTCATTTAGTCTCGGACCCCTGCCGGTGTTGGCACTACGCCCTCCCGTATCCATAGATAGCCCGTAAAGAAAAGAAGAAGCAGCATAGAAACCCGTTCGAGGCCAATCACCGGGTCGCGATGCCGGCATTCATGGCATTAATCGGGGTTATGCTCAACATTAGTCCATCACTTAGCGTCGGCCTTGGCCGATGTGGAGCATCCGCCATCAATTGAAGCTCGAGATCCCAAGGATTCTGGATACATCGTGGTCTGGATCATTAACACAGTAACACAGGTAGAGTTGTTGAGGTTATTTTCTTCAATGTGTCAATACGAAGCAGTTTGTGATCATAGTTGCATTCGAGCTTTGTGTATGGAGTATGGATCAAACTGCAGAAGTATTGTACTGCAGCGTCATCGGTCATCAAACCTCGATTCTAATGCATACTATGAACTATGAAATGTGCCAGGGTTTTGCATAAAATATCTGTTTCAGGACTAGCGTCGCCCAGCACTCGGCTCTCCGGCATCTTGCTTACTGCGTAGTCAATCTTCGCTTTCAGAGTTTACAACCCGCTGCCACTGCTGCTGCAAGGCCTGATCATCAAATCTCCGTAAGACAGGTCAATAGGTTGAGACAGTTCCTTATCTCCGTTAAAGATCATGCTGTGTAAGCATTATCCTCACTTGGTTATCAATCACGTATAATGTTATCCCCTCTGCCTGAGCCATGTAATGGAATCTTTGAGACATCGAGCCTCCGCCGGTGATTTTGGCCGAGGCTCAGTTGATTGATGTGGTGAACCTCCTGGATGTTTCTGGTTCTGGTGGCGCCACCGAGGCTAAGCCCTCAAAACACGGTCTTGGCATTTTGTCTATGTGCCGAATTTTTCTTGCTTGACATTAATTTGCTGAGTCCTGATATGAATCATCTCTTGGCAATACAGGAGTAAATCTTATCGGCCAGGGTTCGAGTCAACACTCAAGAGACGATCATGCCGTCATTCGTGATGATCGTCTATCAATCAATCTCAACCTTCTCAGAACTACATCAGTGAAGGCCCGAAAGTTCGCGATAGAGGACTCTAGGTCAAACAGACAAGTCTGGATCATGAGAATCGTCTATCCATCAAACTCATTAGCCTACGAGTCGTGTCGGACGATTTATCAGTCCATCCCTTTACTGACCCACTCTCATTTTATCGCAATGAATTGATACCTTACATTCATGAATCATTGGGCTGCATAACTGGCCATGAGCACACTAGACATCAAATGACACCTTCGCGTGGACCGCATTGTGGAAACATATAATCTATATCGTCCGTGTAATTGTTCAGAGTCATCTTCTTCCTAAGGTATTACGCTCTAGCAACTCAGTGTCCTTGCTGTCTGCGGTAGAAATATATCGTCGTATTGGTCTATATCAAGCCGAGTCCAACGCTCAACGCTTGGGGCTCTGTCTGTTCTGGAATGATCTGAAGTGTATGCGTGGTAGCGTCTGCAACATCCATATCCTGCACACTAGGCCTTTGCACTGGTCACCAGTTCGGGCCTTCAGGCACAGCCAGCTCTGACTGTGTGTATGAGCCAGACGAATCTAGTAGTATCTAGCATTATTTCGATCTCAGACTCCACCATAGCCATAGGCCCATAGCATGGATCCGTAATCCTCGAGACTGTGTTAGTTTAAAAAGGCTACTGCGATGATATCCCGACTTAATGTTATGCAGGAAGCACAATCTCATCAATACCATCTGACTCCACCTAGGAACATACAGATAGCACTCCAGACCAACAAACACACATTACTCTTATACAGCTCAAAAAGATGACCCATACCTGAGTGCCTCAGTAATGTGTCCCAAATTAGTGATGTTGATGATAAATCAACCTAAAGCAGTGTGGCCTCTAACCGAGGCACCTCTCCCTTTCTTGTCAAAGACTGATAGCACGTACCATCTTCCGTAATCAAGCATGTAATTGGGCGGCCGATTCATTAAGCAATTTGTTCATATAAAGAATTCATCTGATATTTCTGCTTGTATTTAGGATTATTGTCTGAGGTAGAATTAATCTCACAAACTCAGAACTCGAGATCTTGCTGATCCCTCATCAAGTCCTTTGCTCGGGAGCTTGCTCTCTTCCTCTTCCCCTCGTCTCTCGATGGAGTCTGCTAGTCTTCGAAGACAACATGTCAAATATTACTACAACCCAAGATCGACCGCCACCGCATTATTTTGGCCTAGCAGTATGATTCTTGAGACAATGGCTGGATCGACAGACCTAAATGCGGTCACCCACTCGGGATGCAGCCACTGCGAGCCCCACCCTCTTTCACCTTCTTAGTAGAGGACGGACGAGATAGAAATTAGAAAATGACAAAGAATTCAGCATCAGTGGAACCTTGCATTTAGGCTCATGAAGTACTCCCTCTTGTACTCCGTATGGATGTTTTGTTTCGAAAATGCGAGCTCACCTGTGCAATGACAGCAATGCTCCAATCGAAAGTACGAAATGTGTCAGCTCGCGGACGAGGATTCAGCATCAGCCTCTGTGCGATTGTCCCGGGGGATATCTAGATAAACTGTGAGCAATAGAATCAACAAAAAAAAGCTAACTCGGGCATACGAAAGTCATTATGGAGAGTCTTGACCACATAGGTGGCACGACCTAAGGGCCCCAGGTTCGATGACTTTGGCAAAGGGATTGTTTTTCTAATAGGGACTGGCAGGCGCTTTCTAGGATGCCCAGCGATCGCATAATTCATGAAGCTCGAAGGGAGAACTCCGGCTTGGTCAAAGTCGATCACCCAGAGCTGGCCGTGCTTATCGATAGGGAAATTGCTTGGGTGCATATCTGCATAGTAGCATAGGAGCGGTTCAGTACTGAAATCCAGCTTATCTTGTCTCCCCGTGACACCGTTGTACCATTCTAGGCACTATCATATGTTAGTTCAACCAAGAGATTTGCTCCCCAATCAAACCTAGAAAAAGACCTACTCTATTGAGATAATCTTCAAGCTCTGCGGCGGAAGAAAACGGAACAGGAGGCTCGCTGTCTCGGAAGAAATGATGCCTGTAGGTGCCACCAGTAAAGCTCCCAAAGACACCAGGTGGCGGTGGGATACTGATCAACTCGGAAAGGGCTTGTGCTCTCTGTTCATCCGAAGCAGTTCTCTCAAAGTCGATTTCAATATGCTCCATGACTATGTAGGTATATCCCCTGCCATTGCCCCTGCCCCGCCCACTTGAAAAGCGTGGTAGACCTCGGGAATCCGGATGGTGGCGTTGCCTCTTTCCATACTCTTCTGACGGAAGAATACCTGCGCGTGGGCTTCCTCCATTGTGACATTGTTATATTTGATAAAAAAGGTATTGCCTTCCGCGGAATAGGTGAGGGTATTGAAGTCAAAGCCCTTTTTCTTGCAGAGGCGCACCACCACATCCTTGGGAGGCAAGCCAGGGATGGCAGGGTTGAAAATTTCGCTTCGAGTAGTCGACATAACGGTAGCACTGTTGTGTTGCTGAAAATGAGGGATGAAGGTGAGGATGATGAGCAGGATGTAGAATCATGGATGAATGGTGGGCTACCTGATGACAAAGCAGCCCCGGAACATTCCCTCGGCGAGGCACAAAGTTCAAAAAAAGATTAGTGAAGGTAAAAGCTAAGGCTGCCTCTGGGTGTGCTCTGCCCTCTAGGCATATAATAGTTCCGCCCCGCCCCTCCCCGCTCTTTTCCCCCCTCTCGGAGAAGAGGCACATCTGCTCCTCTTCTTGCTGCTAGTGCTAAATGTTCGAGCTAGACCGATGTAGCGGATGATAAATTACCGGGTAGAGTGACCTCTAGGAATTAATCAATGTGCACTACCTAGGCAGAAGAGGGAGGCGAGGCAGACGAAAAGGCAGTATTCAACGCAAGTTAACCTACTTAGATACCTAGGTAAGTATGTAATTTGGGGGCAAAAAAAGGACCTGCTCTTCATATTTGCGGCTGGAACCAAATAAGCCGCCCTCTACTTCTCTGTTCAGCCACTCTACCACCTCATTCTCACTGGCCATCCCCTCTACCACAGCTTGTCAAACAACCCTTCGCTCTTCTCTAAGTTGCTATCAACCTATATGGCAAGGACACGCAAGTGTCAACACAAGCCAACTCTATGAATAACATGATGGCATGTACAATAGTCAGGGTCTGGATGAACTGTATTTAGGCTGCAACGACAGATCAAGGACTGCTACAGAGCATCTTTCCAGTACAGGCCTCATTGCTGCGAGTAGCTGCTCTCCTTCTTGAGACCCCAGCAAGAAGAGAGTCTCTACTTTATAAAGAGCTACTGGTAGTTACCTTAGCATAAAAATTCCAGAAAAACATACAACAGGATGTATATGTCGGTGTACCCAACCCAGCGTCTGTTCCCTCGCTGCTTTACCGCTCACGTTCCGGCGTCTTTAGGTGAACATTCAGGTACCTGAATATTTTGCACTTGACTATCAAGACAGAAGCACACCATGACACCCATGTGAGGGAGATAAGATGTTTAAACCCATAATGTGTCCATCCTACTCCTACTCCTTCCTCCCTAACTCAAAGCTAATCAGACAGTATGCCACAGAAGCCGGTAGCAAATTTTACAGTCATGATCGACCTTAATAATCATGATGATAAAGAGATCAAATGAGCGGTTCTTCCATGAACAGCTAAAAAGTATGACTGAAGTCTGATGATTTTTGATAGGTAAGTCTTTTTGATCTACAGAGGCTCGCCTCTCATCCCTGCGGCGGTGCGGCCCTGGCTGCTCTCCCCCCGATATCAAAACTTATAAAGGGTTTTTGGAATTTTATGTAAAAAACACGCCAGGCTGGATTAAGGAAAAACCTACACTAGAAACTATTAAGAATTTCTGCTGAGAACTTTGAAATAGCTTTAGCTTAGGTAAGGGACTTCTGTGTCCTAAAGAGCATGTCTATTACTATAAAGGAGGTATATATTTTTAAGCCCAATATAGAGGTTTGGCGTCTGCGAGACGGTAAGCAACGATGCCATTCCCCTTATGATCCGTAGCTGCTTTTTCGAGGAGTTCTGATACATGGTGGAACGTCATTTCGGCAGGAGGGTTAGGGGGAGCTATCCGCTGTTGGAAAGAGAGTCACAGGAATCAACATCCCATGCAGTACGAGACCAGACTGAGATGAGAGATGCGTTGGTACTATGTATAAAAGCAAAACGAATCCTGGAGGCAATGAGAGCTCGTGGCGCGGAGTTCCTCAATGTGCGTTATATGCATACAAGAGGCAAGAGGGAGAGGACAGAGGGGAGGAGGGAAAGCCTCTAATAGATAATCCAATTCTTCCAGCGCATAAGGCAATGCATGCACACATGCTAACCATCGTCTGATTATGAATGGTGGCTCGAAAAGGCGGGAATCCCCAGATACTACACCCAAAGGCTGCTCAGCCATTCACGCCCAGGTAGTGAACCATAAGCTCCCTAAGAATCTGCAAGGAGGCTTGATAAATTGAGACTGTATGCATCAATTATAATCCTTGATAATGGCCCCGTTGAATTACTGAATCATATACGTAGTAAGATACCAGAGCAAGTTCGCCATAACTGTGTCAGCCTATAGTATCAAAAGATCGGCACGAATTTTGATATACGGAGTACTGAGATTGCAATTCCATGGAATTCACACCACACCGCTCATTCAGCGACAATCCAGCCTGTTCTGCTTTGGAGCATCCATTGCATTCTCTCTGAGAGATACAAATTAGTTAGTTTGAGCCTGCAAAGTGGGTGATCGGCTGAAGAAAGGGTCGTGAACCCTTCTCCTGCTTGTTTGTGTATAACCGACTGGCCTATGGAATAGGTAATGGGAATCCTTCTTCAGGGTCTTGATGCATTTCTGAACCCTGGCCATTCGCTTTCCTGTGTCTAAGGATTGGAATGATCATCGCGTCCTTGCAGATAGAGATCAAGGCGTCTGAGTCCACCGTCAGCTGACACCTCAACAGCAGTAGCAGCAAGAAAGGCTTTCCAAAGGATAATGGTCATGCATCACCAGTTTGCTTCTCATCAGCCACCTTCTATATAACGAAATCAGGAAGCAACCCGGGACCGAATCGGCAGGGGCTGAAGCAGGGATAGCGACAATGCCAGGAACAGTCAAGACGACTCTCAACTACTACCCTTCGTCAGGGTTCAAAGAGATGTTACTAGGCACGCTGGAGATGTTCCGCCGCCCTTTCGACCCCCGAGAAGTCGAGGTAACGGACATTCGTGGACGAGAGGCCGACTTTCATCTGGACACTCACGGCTTTGCGCTGCACCCGCACGTCAGCTGCTACATTCCCTTTGCGGAGGGGAGTTCTGTCGTTGAATACATCTACCCGGAGACAGAGCTACTACTGAAGAGAATGTGAGGCAGACTGTATATCATCCGGATGCAGAGGTCGCTAACATGGTCCAACAGAATGGGCGCCACGCGAGTAAATGCCTTCTCAACCTTATCCAGAACGCATCGTTTGAAGAAATGCAGCAGAAAGCCACAACGGCCCTTCCCGGCAGCAAGTTAGCCGGGAATGTCGCACCGGCCCGCGCGGTGCATATCGATCAGTCTACCTCCGGCGCTCATGATATTCTGCGCGACAACCTGGGCCCGAATGAGGCAGAGCAGTTCCAGAAGACTCGATGGGCAATCATCAATGCATGGCGGCCGCTGGAGCCTGTCCGCCGAGATCCCCTTGGGCTCTGCGATGCCCGTACGGTCCGTGAGGAAGACCTGGTAGACGTTCAAACGTACCTGCCATCCTCAGCACAAGACAAGTACAAATCCCTCAGCAAGGAGCGTCGTTTGGCAGCATCCGGGTCAAGTATTCCGACCGCCATCGGTGGTATTACGCGTCCGGGATGACACCACAGGAGGTCCTCCTCATCAAGATTTCCGACTCCAAGAATGACGACAGCCTAGCGAGGAGAACACCGCACTCATCTTTTTCAGACCCCTCCACAGACCCGGAATTGCCGCCGCGGAGCAGCCTTGAGGTTAGATGTCTGGTCTATTTCGAGAATGAGCAGCCTTAGTTTCGCAATTCATTACTTTAGGCAGTCGGAAATGCCATTACTGAACCTTCAGCATGCCTTATATGTCAAGCATGATCGGGTACCGCAAAGGCACTGGAGGGTGCCTAGGAGGCGGGGCAGGATAATCCGTCAATAGTCGCCGAACTACCCAAGGAAATATATCAGGCCCTATCCACGACGCAAACCAACAAACCAAAAAGCTGCACCCACTGGTGCCTTGTGAGGCCCTTTGGCTTGTAGTCCGTACTTATGCTTTTGTCTCTAAGTTCGAGGGGCGGTTGATACCATAAATAGAAGTCATGCTAGTCACGCGTGCGGCTGAGCCCAACAAGATTGCCGCCCACAAGGCTGAATTAGCAGCGATGTCTGCACTTTATCTCTTCTCCTTTTCCCTTCTCTTCAGCTCACTCGCATCATACAGTTTCCTTTGACGGGATTCAAATCTCTCGCTCCTCGCTCGAGACTATGCCCTGACTACTCTTGGAGCAAAGTAAGACTACCTAGCCTCGCCTTAGTCACTACCGACTAACCAAGCATTCCCAATCAGATCAAAGTCGAAAGCAATCCAGCATAAATAAGCCATCAATATCTGTCGACAGACGAGCTCCCTGCAACCTCCAGAACGATCGAAAAATGTCGGAGAGAAACAGAGAGATCAGTCATGACAAAGAACCTGTGTTCAGCAAGAAAAAGAAGAACGCAGACTGTACATCTCATTTGATACAGCTGACGCACAATGATTACACTGTCGGATGGGTCTGCGCGCTGCCAAAGGAGCAGACCGCAGCAACGGCAACACTCGATCAGATACATCCAGATCTACCAAAGCCGTCAAATGATCACAACATGTACACTTTAGGATCCATTGGGGGGCACAACATCGTTATAGCCTGCTTACCGAAAGGTAAATACGGCACTAATTCAGCATCGATAGTCGCGACCCGGATGGTTGGCACTTTCCCATCCATCAAGGTCGGCCTTATGGTTGGGATTGGTGGTGGTATTCCACCGAAGGTTAGACTTGGAGATGTGGTGGTTAGTGCGCCTGTTGATCAGTTTCCTGGAGTGGTTCAGTGGGATATGGGCAAGGCAGAAGAGGGTGGCAATTTCAAAAGGACTGGGGCACTGAATAATCCCCCAAGCGCGCTGCTGACAGCATTGACAAAGTTGGAGACCAAACATGAGATGAGCGGATCCAAGGTACATCAATATTTGGACGACATGGGGAAAAGATGGCCAAAACTAGTGCCGAAATACACCAGATACGATTCCCTTAAGGATCCTTTGTTCAGTTCAGACAGCTCCTCCAACAGACCGAGTCAGCCTCAAGAAGTACACATCCATTATGGCTTAATCGCATCCGGTAATCAAGTGATCAAGGACGCCAAGCTTCGTGACAGTCTCAACGAGAGTCTCGGCGGGAATGTCTTGTGTGTTGAAATGGAGGCGGCAGGGCTCATGAATGATTTCCCATGCGTTGTTATCCGGGGAATCTGTGATTATGCCGACTCACAAAAGAATAAAGATTCACAGGAATATGCAAGGTATGCTGCAGCAATCGCGGCTGCATATGCGAGGGAATTGCTCGAGGAGCTACCTGTGGCCAAAGCAGATGCAAGAGATACCTGCATGCCCAATCCTCGTAAGTTAGCTTAATGTGAATCCCAGTTAATAATGGTATTAAGCATTGAATTGAGGCCAACTCCATCAATGAATTTGCTGACACGCATTCTGATATAGCGAATGAAGAAAGCCAAGACGCATTTAAGATCGAACGGGGGAACTTCGACGTGGAACTGGTTCCCTTCTTTACGGAACGATCTGTAGAAATCAACCAGATACGGCAGCTTTTCCAGCTGAGTCGTTCAAAGACTACTGTGGTTTTGTATGGTTTAGGTGGCATTGGCAAGACACAGATCGCTCTGAAATACGCGAATGACTACAGAGATGAATACTCTGCCATTTTTTGGGTTAATTACCGAAGTACAGACACTGTGAAGCAGAGTCTATTCGCAGCCGCAGAGCGAGTCCATCGGAAATACCCCTCCTGGCCTGGCTTGAAAGAGGCTTTAGAATTTAATGATGTCAACAAGGCATCCTTGACCGTCATTGACTGGCTGAGTCAGGATCAAAATAATCAATGGCTCGTCATTTGCGATAGCTATGATCAGTGTCAGACGGACGACTCCAAGCAGGAGAATTGGGATCTTCACAGAATGCTCCGAGCTCATCATGGCCACATACTCATCACATCCAGATGCCGACAATCGGACCTATGGCATCATGTTCAGATAGAGAAATTTACGGACTTGAGCCAAGGAGTAGATTTACTGCTCAAACGTTCCGGCCGGGCATCCTTACGTGACGGTGAGTGAGGCTTCTCAGCTTGCGTTGAACTGTGACATTGATATGGCTTTAGATCCAGATATACAAAGACTGGCTCAAACATTAGATGGACTACCACTCGCTTTAGTGGCAGCGGGTGCCTACCTAGGCATCTGCCTATACAGCTGTTCAAAATATCTCAGTGTGTACAATCAATCATGGCTGCGGCTGCTTAAGGAAACACCAACATCCGACGCGTATGACCGGACTCTCTATTCCACTTGGAATCTGACTTGGGAGCGTATTTGTACAGTCAACAAGCTTGCTGCAAACCTCTTGCAGTTCTGTGCCTATTTTGACAATAAAGGTCTCTGGTTTGAGCTGTTCCAGATGGGCAATGGACTCGACAAGCCTGAATGGCTTCAAAGACTCACAGAAGATGAATTTGAATTTGAGGTCGCTGTGCGGATTCTCCGTGAGCATGCGCTTGTCGAGGAGCAGCCAGGCGTGAGACATGACAAGAGTGGTTCAATTAGGTTCAGTATACACAACTGCGTGCATTCTTGGACAATACATGTCCTTAATGAAAACTGGAACTACGAAATGTCTTCGTTAGCTTTGGGCTGTATTGCCAGCAAAATACCGCGAGAAAGCACTCCTTCGTTCTGGCACATATCGCAGGATTTACTAGGTCATGCGAACTGCATTATTGATCTCTTCTCTCGGAAGCGGCTCATTCAGGGCTATACAGAAGCCCAGGTGGAGCAAATGCAGGATGTTATTGGTTTCTTCCTTGCGCGAGACAGACCAGAAGCTGTCGAGAAGGTGTGCATAAGCCTCCATGAACAGGTCGAGAAAATGTTTGGCTACTATCACCCAGCTACATTTACCCTCAAGTGGCTCATGATTGGCATTTTTACCCGCCTGAAAAATTATGACGAGGCAGAAATCTTGTGCAATTGTACCCTGAGCCGGTTCAGCGACGACCCTAATGTCAATGAAGGACGTGCGAAACGATCGTTCACTCTTCTACTGGCACAGATTTTTATGCTCAGAGGACAGACGGGAAAGGGCGAGGCCCTGTTATTAGGACCCTCAACATCCTCCCAAGACGAGGGAATATCGGGTCTCCTATTTGAGAAGAACCTGATATCTCGATTATGGACACAATATCTCGCGCAGGACATGCCGAGAGATATGCAAACATGGATGGAGAACCACCTACGCATGGAAGAAACAGGCAAGGCGAGAAGTTGCCAACAATCATTCAACCTCCTTTGTACTAGGGTTTACCTGTGCCTTTCCCAGAATGAAAACAAAAAGGCCAAGGCTCTGCTCGACGAAGCACGGGAGATGTTTGATCGAGAGAACTCGGCTGATTATGCCAAGGCTTCTATGTTCTCCGCCCTTGCTGGTCTGTATATCAAACTGGATGAGCACGGGGACTTGAAGAGTCTCTGCGACAACGCGACGACTGGAGACTGGGAGTCGCTGTGGCAGAGTGATGTTCAATTCTCTTGCTATGTCGTCCTCATGAGGTGCTATGTCCACTTGAGAGACGGCCAACTCGACGAAACTGTGGCTCTATGCCAGCGGGCTTTGAATAAGCTGCAAAACTCTCGAGCGCCAGGTTCAGCACAGAGGCAGAGCGTGCTGATTATGTTGGGATCAGTGTACATGCTGCAGGAGAGGCTTTTGGAAGCAGAGAAACAGTTCGCTGCAGTTATTCAAGAAACAAGAGAATCCAAGCAGCAGTGTACGTCAGCCAGCTACGAACATGTCTTGGCCACAATGAGTGCTCTGGCAGAGCGTTATAAGGACAGAGGCGAGCAAGATAGTGTTCAAAGGTGTCTGAAGTTGGTAGAAAAATGCCAGGGTGAGCTAGTAAAGGCGAGGCACGGCGGACTGAATGGACAAAACAGCCAAAATGAAATTTTACAAGCATTACCTTCCACCACGCCGCCGCTATTGCGATTACACACACCACGCGCACCAGCAGCACCACCTCGATAGTTAGATCGCTTAAGGTGTTGCGAAGCGAAGCAGCATGCTAAGCTGTTGTACCTGTATGAGGGGATGATCCCAGGTGGATGGAGCTTCTTCGAAGCGGTCAAATAGTTCAGGATAAGGAGAGATCCTTAGGCGAGGTAGCGTTCACCCTGGGCACAAGTCCTTAATACACATCACTAGGGACTAATAACATTGCACACTGGCTAACTGAACAATGACTGGTAAAAATGAACGGAAGACCCTCCTAGCTTCTAGAGTCTGTGATATGTAATCTCTTCAGAGAGAGAATGTTATTGAATGAGGATCATAGTTGTAGTCTCTCGCAGGGCTAAGACCTAATAATGGAAGAGAAAGAGGCGAAGGAGGAAAGGTGTATAAGTAAGCATAAGAGGAAAGATGCAAGTATAGCGAATAGAGTCTTTTCATTTACCTGGGTCATAGCCTTCGCCGTCGCCGTCTTGCCCACACCTGGCATACTGTGAAGGAGGGCCACCTACTCAGACGCCTTGCCCTGGATTAAGTCCATGTTGTCTCGTTGCTTTTGAAGGTGACTCTTGACCAGTGCCTGGACCATGCGCTTATGTTCATTAATTCAGAGATTCTTGAAAACATCTGACTTGAGATTGACTTCAGCCATTTCCCATCGAGTTGCATAAAAGCCTTCTGATTCTTGAAGGAAATCGCAGGCCCAATTGAGTGAGGCAGCCATCACGAGCACCACAGGGAGTTAGGGACAAGCAAACACAGGCGAGCAGTTTTTGAAAGGAAGCATTCAAGTGCTCGTGATCTGTGTACGGAGTACAGATTAGTGTCTCACGTGAACACTTAGTTTACATAAGGGGCCCTTTGGACGTCAGAAGATGCCAGGTCAGCCAGACAAGGGGTGTGCGGTGTGTCGAGTGAGCAATATTCAGATTCAGGCCAGCTTCAGGGGAAATCCAGGCGAAGCGGGTGAACAGAGTGAAAACAGGGCGGCGAGGGCGCCTAGCGAGTCAAAAAAAGAGTTGAACTCCAACATACAACAGCTGGGGTTCGCTGGTGGTCACCCACCCAACTACTAACCGGCCGGCGTGTGGCTTCAACGCGGTCAAAAGGTTGGTGGGTGCAGCCATTATGTGACGCTGCTTTAAGTCGCGCGACCCTAGGTGAGTGCATATCAGTGAAGATAATTGCTTTGTGAGGTGCCCACTCATATACACTGCCTACTGAGGATAAGGGCAGCGAACAGTATTTTGGTACCCCTAGAAAAGGAATAAGAACTAAATGAGAATTGTATGAAGCCAGTGTTTGTGAAACTATGACTGACTTTATCACAGTGTCATATTTGCACGGTTTTACTGTGCAAGATATCTGTCACCTGACCTATATTTTTGCGCTCTGGTGTATCTGCCTTCTGTCTGTTTTTATTTCTAGACTCTGTTTTTACTAATTTGAATATCTGGGTCTGGAGGGAGATGATCTGCTTGGCGCTGTTAATGAGGAAGACGCATTTCTGAGAGGATCTTTCAGGGCAATATCTGTTCATGTGATGAAGCTTCTCAGGGTCAGGCAGCAATGGGACTTGAGCTACAAGAGAAATTGCATGACATAAAAAGCAGGCGGTTAACTAGCTGGCATTCTTAGTTTTAAGTCTCCGCCATACCCCTCCCTCTTGTCGGCCTAGTCATCCTTCTGCACTTTGAATTTATCTTCAAACTATCCTGATACAGTGGGATGCAAAAAGTATTCGACCACCTTACCTTACCGCCTACTATTAGCTAAACCTAATTAGGAAGGAGATTGATTCCATTCTAATATCTCGTATACCAACCATCTGCCTCGATAACTGCCTTCACCCGGTTAGGCATGGTCCTTGATAGCTTTTGAAGAATAGTAGTATCTATAGCTTGCCATGCCTCCTTAGCTGCAAGGATAAGTAATTGACG
>NW_020798072.1:0-173440 GCF_002237265.1 Aspergillus thermomutatus
GTATATAGGTATGTATACCTAAAGTTTAACTATAGAATCTACCTATATTATAATACTTTCTTAAAAGATTTACTAAACTATTTTAAAATATAGATACTAAATAGTATATATCCTTATTTTCAAGCTATATAAATAAATATGTTGAGGGTAATCCTCATAAGAATATGGCCTCGAATTCATTGAGGGTACGGAAACTTTTGGGGCCGACTGTAGGTCACGGACATGCTGCGGTTAGCTCAAAACAAACAACACCCAATCATACTCTCGTGATATCTTGGGTTAATTTACCTTTCGCGACGCGCAAAGGACGGACTCGGATTTTCCGAACTGGCATTATCAAAGTGGAAGCTTTGCCAGTTTGTAACTTGAACAACTTGAGGCTCCAGCAGCGGCACGTTGTCGTCATGTTATGCTGCTATGCACAAGATGACAATCTTCTCAGCAGTAACTTCAACCCACTGCCGCACGAGACCACGATCTAGTCTACTAGGCATTGTCTAGCCCTTTAGAATGAAGAGCCTGAGATCCGCAGGGAAGTTGAGCCTCAAGCTTCAATCCAGTGCGCAGATAGGATAGCTTGGCCACCTCAGTTAATCTCGTCCTTTGTCGCTCATCACTGGATCTTCCAACATATCAAAAATTTGGGGATGGGCTTGACCATCGAGTCTTTGTCATCAAAATGACTGCCAGAAGCTTTTCATAACATGAATGAGGCGATAATCGAGTCAATCCTCGCCAAAATACGAAAATGGTCTACCAAACTATATATTTGTGTAATCATCATCGGAGGCGACAGATCGCTCGGGTAAATACCCGCCGCAACCTCTGCTTCCCACGATTTGGCTTTGAAGATGCAGGAATGGGACAAGCCCCCGGCTTTTCAGACATAGACCGGATCATCTGCATCTGCCAGCCAGTACCATTGATTGACTGCGGAGAAATATCGTCCGTCGACCTACGGGAACATGGACTATTTCCCCGCATATGCAATTGATATTTGCGGGGTTGAGGCCATTGATATCAAGGTGTCAACCCTGGTCTGGGGCAGATTGGTTTCTGAAATGTGCATATTCGCATATTCGTCAGACCAGATCTTTCTCTCTAGTGTCACCGAAGACGATTGCGACAGATGATTGCGTTAACAAGGAATCTGGCTCTCGCGGCCCTCGCCTCTATGGCAGCAGCGCTTCCTGCACAATCGGGTAGCAAGCACGCGTTTGACTGGGATGCCACTAGACATCTGTCGGTTCTTCATGATCCTGTACCTGTGCCTTTAAAGAAGATGGTCACTGATCCACATCCTGCAGACTTGCCTTTGGCGACTCATACACATACGTCCAAGGAACACATGGCCGTCAGAACTTCAGCTTCATCGGCGACCAGCTGAACTTCGCATACGATAGGCAGACGTTACTGACCAACAAGATTGTTCAGAACCAGGTTCGCTCCACCGCAGCGCTCACGAAGACTGCTGGCTGCCATGAACGCTGACCTGCATCACGCTTCCTGCTAGACTGCCACGGCCGAGGGAGGCCCAAACTGGACCGAGTTCCTGACAAACTGCGGAGTCAAGGAAGGATTGACCTCACCACTGAGCTGTAAGAAGCAACTGTGGGACTTTGCCTTTGCTGGAGCAGACATCTCCGTTGAATAGTACGGGCCCTTCTCCAAGCGCTCGCGCCGATGAAACCCACCACTCACCTGACTGTTCCACAAGCACCCCCCTGCACCACAACTACACCGTCTCCCTCGTCAACCAAGTGACACAGTACGAGCAATACGGCCACCCCGTGCTCAAGAACATCATCAACCCACCCCGCACCCTCGTCGCCATCTGGATCGGCATCAACGACATCAACGACTCCGCCAAATACGCCGTCGACTTCCCCACATTCTACAACAGCCTCATGACCACGCTCTTCGCCTCCGTCCAGATCCTCTACAACCTAGGCTACCGCTCCTACCTCCTCATGAACCTGCCCCCTCTGGACCGCACCCCGGCCAACCAAGCGCGGAGCAATCCCTCACCCAACGCAACCCAGATAACCTGGTACAACAACGCGCTGGCCCAGCACGCGCAGAGCTTCGAAAGAGCCCACGCCAACACCGCCGTCCACGTCTTCGACGCCCACACAGCGCTCAGCCACATGATGGACCACCCGGCGCAGTATGGCATCGTCAACACGACGGATTTCTGCGTGGGGTACAGCCAGCCGGACATCGAGACGAATTACCAGGCGTATGGGTGCCCCACGCCGCTGGATACGTACTTTTGGTTCAACTCGGGCCATCTGACGAGCCATGTCCATGCCAAACTCGCGGAGATTCTGGAGGCGCAGTTGAAGGCGTGGTCGAGGTGACCCTGTCGGTTTTTGGTGGCTGTTTCGCACAAGACCCTCGTGCTTTGACGCCCGTGGTATGAGTACAAAGGAGTACATATAACATGAAACCACTAGCCTAAAGAGAGCGGTCTTGACTGTTTTAGAAGTCACTGGATAGAGGTTACTGCATTGAAGCGAATATGAGTAGGTCTTCATAGCCCACATTACTGTGCTCACCCCGGATGAATTAGTGGATTATTGGCACTGGGAATATCCCAACTAGGCAAGACGAGTATGGGTTCAAACCGAACTACATGCAATGGGTGAAGCTTTGCTACAATAGGTCTTAACATAGACACGAAACATTTTACTGTTAAGAAAAACGAGGATAGTACCCCTGTAACTTAATTCACTAAAACATTCAATACTGATGCGAATGCAAACTAATTGCACTGTCTAAAAACATTGAATGAGCGAATGGCCCCAAGATAACGACTTTTGAGATCACAATTAAAATGCCTGAATAGGATCTGCAAGATTAGACGATTCCAGCAGCGGCGAGGCCTGCTGCGGCCGATTTCAGGGCTCGACAAAGAGCATATGTAAGAACAAAACAATAACTCGAAAAAGTAAAAAAAGGTCTATCGTGTCATCGAAAAACGCCTTCCGTACCGAATTACGAAGAAAATCCCGAGGGAACTCATGAAAAAGCAAGGTCTACCGGTGACGATGGGTTACAAGCACAATGACGGACTGGGCGTCAAGGTCAAGATCAGTCAGTTTACCAACGGCGGTTGTTGCCAAGCGGGGCAGCGTTGGAAGCGGTATAGCTACCACCACGACCACGACCACCACCGCCGCGGCCACCCCAGCGGCCGTAACCGCCGTGACCGTGGCCACCGCCGCCGCTGTAGCGAACCATCTCAGCGAGACGGGGGTCAATCTGCTGCTTGGCCTCAGTGAGGATAGTAACCAAGTCACGAGCCTGCTTAGAGTCTGCATTGAAGAAATGTGTTAGTCATGACCATGAGTGACACGGGTAGTCACAAAGACAAACTCACTTTCAGTGGTAAAGAAGGTAATGGCAGTTCCCTTCGCACCAGCACGACCAGTTCGACCAATACGGTGAATGTAGTCCTCCGAGTTGTTGGGATAGTCATAGTTCAGCACATGAGTGATGTCGCGAACATCTTTAAACAGATTTAGGTTAGCAAACAGAGCATTAGTCAAAATAGCAACGAGGCCTAAGGCGCCCTTTTCAGTCATGTGAGACTTGATGCATCACTCTCTCACGGACTCTGTGGTCAAAATCCGTTTGTGGGCGGAGTCCATCAGCTGGCACAAGATCGCGGTCCTAGAGTAACCTTGGAATGCAGCTTCAACAAGTCGAAGGGAGAGAAAGCCCATCTCTCGACCAACGAGGTTCAAGAACAGAGATGAAAAACTCAGAACAGAAAGTACGAATCAATCTGCTACACTGCACTGTAAGTCCAAGGTCCTCATGGTATGAGCACCATTTTCAAGAGACCCGACAAAGCCTGGACGAGTCATGTTATACCAACATGGTTTCTTTAGAAGAGAGTCAAGCACCGTGCCATTGTCACACGACGTCAATGTGGGTGAGGGAGATTAGGGAGAAGAGGGAGGGGAGGGGGGAAAGTTGCGATTCAATCATACCAATACCACGGGAAGCCACATCAGTGGCCACCATGATTGGGCTCTTGCCCGTCTTGAATTCGTTCAAGACCCAATCTCTTTCTTGTTGCTGCTTGTCACCATGGATAGCTGAGCTTGTTGTTAGCAAGAGCACTGGGAAATGAGGAATGATCCAGAAAAGACTTACAAAGTGCGGGCCATCCGTCCTGGCGGAGGAAGCGAGTAATTTCGTCAGCAATGCGCTTAGTGCCGGTGAAAATGAGACACTTGCTGCCACGGGTCTCCATGATCTTCTCGAGGTGCTTGATCATCTTGTCGCGCTTCTCAAAGTCGGAAACGACCTCGACAATTTGAGTGATTCGGTGGTTAGCAGACAGGTCCATGGAACCAATGTTCACCTGAATGTAGTCGTTCAGGAAGTCAGTAGCAAGCTGACGGACTTCCTTGGGCCAGGTGGCGGACCACATGCAGGTCTGTCTGTCAGGGCGAATCTGAGAGATGATCTTGCGAATCTGAGGTTCAAAACCCATGTCCAGCATGCGGTCAGCTTCGTCAAGAACGAGGTAAGTGACACGGCGGAGGTTGGTCCGGCCAGCTTCCAGCATATCGATCAGACGACCAGGGGTTGCGATGCAGACTTCGACACCGCGGCTCAGATCACGAATCTGAGGACCCTTGGGAACACCACCATAGACGCAAGTGTTGCGAATGCGGGAAGACTTTCCGAACTTGCTAATTTCGGTCTGAATCTGAACAGCAAGCTCACGAGTAGGAGCGAGGATGAGGACAATGGGACCATCGCCAGGAGCGAGCAGAGGCTGAGCGTTGATGTGAACAATAGCAGGGAGACAGTAGGTGAGGGTCTTTCCGGAACCAGTTTCGGCGATACCGACGACATCGCGACCAGAGAGCGCCATAGGCCAACCCTGAGACTGGATGGCGGTAGGACGCTCGAAGCCTTGAGCCTTGACCTCACTCAGGACGTACTGGGGGAAACCGGCCTCGTCGAAAGTCTCGACGGGACGAGGCACGTTGCGTCCCTGTACAGTCATCTCGTGCTTCTTGCGAAATTCATCAACCTCGCGCTCAGAGCGAGCGGCAACATCGGGATGCTCCTTGTAGAATGACTTTTCGAACTTGGGGAGGGAGTCCAAATCTAGGGATAGCGAGTCAGCATCAAAGTCAGAACGGGAACCAAAGGTAATCGACTTACCCCATTCTTGCTTCTTCAGGCCAGCACCCAGGTTTGACATGCGATCACCACCAGCAGCTCCTCCACCGCGGCCATAGCCACCGCCATAGCCACCGCCGTAGCCACCACCGTTAGAGCCGGAGTAGCCGTTGCCATTTTGGTAACCGCCACTGTGACCACCTCTAGAGCTATATGCATTTGTTAGATATTGCGCTGAACGACAGATGTGAAGTATCGAAATTTCCAGAGATAACTCAAGCCATGATCGACGGCAAACAAAATGTCATGACATGTTGCAGGCTATTATCGCGTAGAGCGCTAGCATAGCAACGTTGAGTTGACCACAGGCGACAGAGGGAGAATCCCAGCACGCAGTATCCAACTCAGGCCAAGACGATGCATTTCGACAACACATCACTTGCGATATCTCCGGAATTTGATGGATTTTGTAAAGAAAGATGAAACTTACCGATAAGAATCGCCGCGCGACTCGCGCTGATAACCGCCACCGTAAGAAGACATGGTGTGGTTTTGTGTTGTTTTGATGAGAAACCGAAAACGACGACGATGAAGGGAGAAAGGGGAACAGAAAAGTCACAGCAAGTAGACTGGAAAGTACCTGAAGTAGGTAACAAGACTACTGAGAGAGAGATGAAGACGGAACAGTGTCCGACTCAGATAAAAAGAGAGAAGTACGGAGTAGAGGATGAAGAGAGAGAGAGATGGGGGGGCGAGGAGGGAAGAAAAAAAGATCTCAGCGGCAAGAAAAAGTGGAAATGAGCGAGTGAAAAGGAAGAGGAAGCGGCGAATAAGGGACTTTCCTGTTGTGGTTAGCGTGGGCGACTTTTTCTTTACCGCCTTTTTCGCCACAAGATCACGTGATGGACACGCCTTGATGATTCCTTGGGTCATCATCAGAAGGAATCATGGTCGTTTTTGCTAGTATTCTGAAACTCTAAGCTTACAATGTCTGTGTTTTATGACTACTGCACAGGCTTTAGCAAAGCTAAGGTACTTTGCAAACCCTGGTAACAACTAACAAATAGTGATCAGGAGTGGCATTTTTCCCTTTTCTGATTGAAGCAGCTTAACAATTCCCAGATGACCAGATATTGTCGCACAGTCCAATGCAGTCCGAGCTGTTGCATCCTTGATGCTGGTGTCTGCCCCTTGGCTGATCAGATAGTGCACTGCATCTATCTTGCCTAACTCTGCTGCTTTGTGTAGAGCGGTGCCAAGACCCATGAAGTAATATAGTCTCCATGAGAAATAATGACTCTCATATATCTTCGAGTTCAATGGCGCACCCCTTTCAAGGAGCATGGCTAGCACATCGACGATATCCGCCTGTCGGTCAATAGCACCCTTGCGGACATCTCCTCCGCGATCTAGAAGAAGCTTGATGGCGTGAAGCGAAGCACGTTCAACGGCATAAGACAATGGCGTGAGGTCAATCGAACATTGTCGGTTTGGGTCTGCTCCATGATCGAGAAGCCAAATGGTCATCTCCTCGTCTTCAATAGCATATCTGGGACAATGGTGAGTGAGCGACTAAGTTCGCTAGGTTGTACAGCAACTTACCCAAGCGCTGGAGGCTTCAGCTCGCTTGTCGGTTCATTGATGTCCCATTTGTTTTGGAGGAAGATGTTGAGCGTGTTCTTTGATTTATGCTTTATTGCCTCTAAAGCATAATCCTAGTGCATTGGCAACCCGCAAGGTAATAGTTCGAAGACAATTTCCGGGTAGTCTTGTTTCAAAGCTTCCAGCATCACTGAGTCAAGGTCACATACGTTGGATTTGTCACAGCCAGAGACCCATGAGTTTAACGTTATTTTAAATCTCTGAGTCTTTGGTGATGCAGGTAGCCTTCCGTTCTTCGATTATTTTGATCGGCGTTTGACGCGGGATATGAGGCAGGTCGGAAACATGCTGTCCTAGTGAGGGGAGGATAGACATGCCGGATAGACGAGGATTTGAACTGTAAAGAAAAGGGTTGCAGTTGATCGTTGTCTGCGCTTGGATGTTTCTAGAGGTTGCTGGAGTTGGGACTAGGGGTGACTAGGGATTTCGGCAGCGGTAGATGGCTTGTTAATCAGGCTATTTAATTCTAACCGGTAATTGTAGGATTGATTTTGTTGGTGAGTTTATATGGGATCCTTGTTTCTTCTGGAGTACTTCAGTTTGACTCGGTACTTCGGTCGGTGGGAACTTATGGAGGCAGGGAAATGGGCGGCTACCCAGATAGATCGTCTAACCTTGCCATCATATATTCTACAGTTAAAAGGTCAACTCTATACAAAATTTCTATGTACTTAATGAAGTCATGTGCGCTCGTGAGTGGTCACCCAATCCCATATCCCAGAAGCTGATTTCCAATTCCGTTGCCCGGATGAAGATCTTGATCAGTTCCTCCATCCGACTGGGTGAGGCCTGTCGTATGTGTGTCTCCAGTAGTTCTAAAACTCTTTTGTCAGGCACGTAGGCTTCGCGAAGAGGAATTGTATCCTTACCAGATCCCAATCGGACGGCCTCTGTGTAGTCTTCGGCAACATAATTCTCAATCCACTGCCAGTAGCGATTGCCCTCTCGAAGGGTGTGTTTCTCAGTGTGCAGTCGCTTGGCAATGGCTCCGTAACCGATGAGACAGGGTGCGAGAGCCATCTGCAGTGCGAGCCAATCCTCAGAGTGTCCCACGTCGAGAATGTACCGGCTGTATGCCGTACAGGCTAGATTGAGAGTCAGCAGCACTCAGAGAACAAGCAGCTGAAAGCTTGAATACTCACCAATGCTTTCAGGATGACTCTCCATCTCTGCCTTGGATAAGCCAAAGGAGGCACAGTAGTTCAAGTGCAAGGCTGTCTCCCGTTCGATATGTAATACGATCTTGGCAGACTAAAGTTTTGTCGCATCAGTGTCGATCCTTTCAATGAATACAATTTCTTGGTGAGCAAACTAACCGCAGCAATAGACGCCATGGATTTTCCTTTATAAGCAGCCAGCGAGTTGCTGCGGGCGAAATGGACCTGAAGGAAGCAGCAAGTCAGCAATCTTCAGATGATCAGCCTGGCGAAAGTGTCCAGGGATCCTTACCAAGTAGAGGTAGTCTTGAACCAAGTATTGCTTAAATCGCTCCACAGGGAGCTTGCCGCTGCCCAGGCCGTGAACAAAATCATGTTCTGTAAACTTCTTCCAGATCGGACGGACATCAGGTCGGGCGAGAACATACTCCAGGAAACGGCCGCTGAGGTTGCGTTAGTCGCATGGGCCAGGAAATTAGGATAGCAGGACCTACGGCGCAAAAGGCAAGGAATACACGGAGTGAAAGTGGTTGATTGGCCCACTTCCCTTGCCCATATCAACACTTGTCTTGATTCCCGCTTCGACAAATCGGACAGCACTGTGAACTGCTCGTGTCAGATCTTTCCCAAGAGCCAGATTGGCTGCGATGGCCGACGCCAGAGAGCAGCCCGTGCCATGAGTGTTCTTGGACACCAGGAAGTCAGTCTCAAAGAGGGTCGCGTTCTCTCCGTCATACAGAATATCGATCACTGTTGACGCATCTTCCGGGTTCTGCGCCGCCTTGTGGGCGGCTGTAAGCGGTAAATGACCGCCTTTCAAAAGGACGGCCTTGGGACCCAAAGCACGAACTTGCTCTGCGAGTTGAATGAGGTCGGAGAGGTCCTTCGGTTCTTGTACGTCCAGTCCGGCATCTTTTAGTAAGAGTTTCGCTTCAGGGACGTTAGGGGTGAGGATGCTCGTCAGGGGTAGTAGCTTTGTGCGCAGACTTTGAACAGCTACTTCGGGCAACAATTGAGACCCGCTCGTAGAGACCATAACCTGTTTATGCGTTTGATCTCAGATATCTTACTTCGAACAATTCACACTAATAGAATTACCGGATCCAAAACCACGGAGGGGATTTGATGCGAAGTCAAGGCCTCAGCGATGACATCGATTGTCTCTGCAGAGGAGAGCATCCCTGCGTCTCACTTAGCTGCAATTGCCGGACAGACGAGTAGAATTCAGGAAAAAAGGCGACAGTAACAAAGGAAATAAAGCCCGAAGCCTAATACTCATACCTAACTTGACAACATCTGCTCCCACATCTTCCAACCCAGCATTGATCTGCTTCTTCACAAACTGTGCAGGGACGATAAAGATGTCTTGCACCCCCAAGGTGTTCTGGGCCGTTAAACCCGTCGTCGCTGTCAGAGCATAAACACCATGAGCAGCGAGAACCCTCTGATCAGCTTCTAATCCACTGATTCATTTCATAGCGTTAGTCGGATATTTACATTCTTTTCTTAGGAAACGACGACATACGCGCCACCTGAGCTGTCCGAGCCGGCGATGACCAAAACCCGCTTGACGGACATGATAGGGATGGCAAGATCGGGCTGATCGATTCAGAACGGCCGATGGGGATAATTGATTCAACGAGTTTGTCTGAGAATGATTGGATGCGTTGTAGAACGCATGGCACTAGGATGAGAGAAGTGCCAAGTGCCAACAGCAAGTCCACCTCCCATCAGTGGGGAAAATTCCATTGCGGGGCTTTATTCGATAAGAGGCCGATAAGATAGATCACCCTAACTGACCCTTCCACCTAGTTTCAGAGTCGCCCGTTAGGGCAAATACTCAAAGGCATTTGATAAATGGACAATCGAGGTCCTTGATTCAGGTCATAATCATGAGCCTTCGCCTATAACTAGTCATTCAAACCTCCGCCATCTTGAGGTGCAAGAACAGACCACATTTATCGAGAACCAGTTTAAAAGCAGAACGAATACACATCAAGTTCTTCTATCAATACAGAGGGAAGCAATATTCAGCCGCAGGATGTTTATAATTTTTGCCAGAGGCTTCATAAGGATTCTTTGAAGGCCTTACACCTGTACAGCGTTTGATTATAACTCTCCCTATATAACTCTCCCTAAAGAAGATTAGATAAACTTGCAGACAGATGAAGATGATATCTTGCTTCCCTCTTATGCATCTATAAAAGCAGTCTGGAGCTCTTAAAGCACAATCCATACAATCTCGTTATGGATTGTACGTACAAGACAAATAGCTTTAAGACACCATTACTAGACATCATGGGAAGCAGTGCTACTCACTTAACTTTCTGTTGATTTGCCTTCCTATTAAGTAAGAAGTAGGAGTCATATGAATTCACCCTTAAATGTCTCTACTAGGTCTATCATGATCTTGATCTTACAGGTACATGGACCATCATGACAGACAATAGTGATGCTTTATTAAATGCTATTAAAGTCATCTTTCTATAGACCTTTAGTAAGCTTTATATTTTGCATCATGATAAAGATGTCTCTGCATATACATGCTCAACCCTTTAAAGAGAGGCTTAGGAGGCAATGATATCTAAAGATTAGGCGCATCCAGACTGGATCAACTTTAACATGCAGGCGAAGGCAAAATGGGTTAGTATATTCATAAAGTGGCAGAAGGTGCTTTACGCATGTATACATACTAAGATGGATCAAGCCTAGAAAGTTTTCAAGCTGGAAGGCATAATCCAGCACACTAATTTGAGAGAAGATGTAGCCAAATGTACATGGAGACCAACATATTTCCAATACAGCTTGTCACTTTTCTTTTCCAGATCCACCCCCCCTCTCTCCTATCCAAGGCCTTCTCGTCAATCAATCAAACCGACATAGTTAATCATATTCAATGCTTGGTGCCAACACAGTCCGAGCAAGTAGTGTCGTTGGGGTCGTAGGTGTGGGCGAAGCCATCATAGGTTCCAATCTCCGAACAGCCGCTGAAGGTGGGCGGAACGTCAATGCTCCAGGCATTGGCGCAGGTATAAGGCGATCCGTTGCAGCCCACAAATGCAACGTTTTCATTGGCATCACAGCCTTCGAAATAGATGGAGCCAACCCACGTGGTCCAGTAGCATCTACCGTCCGAAGTGTCGTCAGGGACGCAAGAGGCGGTCGAGGAGCCAGAGCAGCCCGAGGCCGAGTAGAAGTGGACGTTGCAACTGGCATTGACTACCAAAGGCAGAGCGACGAGGGAGACAAGGCTCAGAACTTGGTTGAATAACATGTTTGGAGTCGCCGGAGTTGCGAAAGTCTTGTGATTGCTGTCTGGTAGACTGAGGGTGGATTGTGGAAACGGAAATTGGCGTCGTATTCAAAGTCTCTGGAGAGTCAGCTATAGGGGTCTTTAGAAAAGAAGATGGAAGGTCTGAATAGCCAACATCTATGCGAATCTAGGCTATATTTATATGCGAAGGAGGCAATCCCACGAGGCCTGGAAGCATCTCCTTATTGGCCTCCATCCTTCATACAAATGTCTCAGAAGCTATTGCCAAATCAGGAAAACAATGAAAGACGGCGGATATTGAAGTAGGATGGCCTGGCTACAACCTCAGCATGATTAGGGCAAAAATGGCGGACTGACATAGAATAACTGTATTTTTCAGTTAACAGGACAGCTCCTCCAACTTTGTTTAACAGATGCCATGCAAGCCTCAGGTTCAAAACTGTTGATATCATGCGTGGTGGACTTGGTCAATAGACACCATACCTATAGATCAGATAAGGAAGGCCAATACCCATCGCCAGCAGCCTACCCACATCCTTGCAGATATTTTATCCCATCTTAAATACAACCCTTGGTCATGGTTAGGTACAAGCAGCCGGGATTGCATGCAAGATCCTTATTACCTAGAATCTCGCGTCGACTAGGAGTAGGCCCTGCTAGTCTGTATACTAAAAAATCACTAAAGAGTAGTAGTAAGAGAGCCATGTGTATCCTGCCAGTTTGAGTGTCGGAGAACGCCGTCATGTATCTGGTTCTTTATTTTCCTTTCTTACCCCCAAATGAACTAATAGGCACATTGTGTTGGAGGCCTTTTCTGAAACTAGTATAGCTATAGTACTTTCCACCCAGTTTAGTAGACCTAGCTAGTACTGATGCATAAATAAACTAAATGATTGCAAAGGATGGTTAGATTTTATACAAACGAACATGTAGACTAGCCAGCAAGACTCAATTGTTACCGGCCGTAGCCATTGCTCACCTACAGGTAGGTTCGCATGAGAAGAAGTTGCTGGGGAACTGTAGAAGGGGGTGGGCTGCCTTGATATCGTGGGTGTGCGGCTCCTCCAGAAGCTCGGTCACCTTTAGCTTAGCGCCTACTCTGTAGACCATCAAGCATTACCAAGCATTAGCCAAGTGTTCAAGTTATTAATGCTACGTAGCGATATCTCAGGGGTTATTCCGTAGATCACTCGGGCGAGAGAGAATGTATCTAACGCGAACAGGAAGGTCAGAATCACCCAAACGGGTAAGCGGGAATCTATATCAACAAGATGATACCTTCTTCATTGGGGTTGGCAGGGTCGCACCGTAGACTAAGGCTACTGAGAAGTCAGCCGTCTAGTAGTGTGGTGAAGGTTGGTTATGGTAAGTGAGGTGGCCTGTCAAGTTGCGGTCTCCAATTCCAAATACCGTATAAAATGATGATACCTAAGCAGACCATGCATCTTACGTTTGGGATTGCTCAATAGCACTTCTCGGACATCGCCGAAGTTGCAGCCATCACTCGTCGTATCATTATCTTGCCCTGTCCCTAGTAAGGGACTTGGCCGAGATTGGTGTAGGGCCGAACTGCGTCAGGATCGGTAAAACTTCAGGAGTGTGTGGAGGGCGTATGGCTCATGGGATCATGAGCAAAGTCCATCCCGTGCTCAAGGAAGGATATACGGCGACTCTCTCCATCCGGAGTCTACCTTTTATTCATAACTGTACAAAGCTTCCCCAAAGAAGCCTCTGCACACATACTCGCAGCGAACACTCCAAACTCCGCCGCCTGAAAGTGGCAGACCGTAACAGGATCGGGAACCCAACTACTCAGCTAGCGTTAGAGCTCTTTAGGAGATCTAGGGTACTAGCAAGGCTTCTAAGACTCTCATCCCCGCGCTCTGACATACTCCGGATGAAGACGTGGCTTCCACTCGGGAAACGGCGAGTACGCATCGGGCAGGACGAGAGATTGGCCTTGTAGGAAGTATTATTAGACCTACCGTGCATCCATTTCCTGCACAGGGGGTAGTCTGTCCTTCTGCTGCCAGCTAAACGAATGTGCCACGCGCAGTGTGGATCGAGACTACTGGCAACTGCGTGGGTGATTCTACAGTTCGTGTGATGGTATCATCGAAAAGAAAAGGCTGATCAGCCTGCCCTCGACCAGTTGAAGGAACGCTCTCGTGATGGTGGTCTATTACCTGATAGAATTCTGGTACCAAGTGGATCTGACAGCAGGCCTGGCGCACCTTTAGGCTTCGAGATCTCGCACTGTTTCGGTGGATGATCTCCAAGCCGATTAACAATCCTCAGGCATCTTCAGCTGTGATGAGCTGACCGACATGATGGAGTTTAATGAAGAATCGCGAATTTGACCTAGTGAGTTGAGAGTCTTTTGTTACTTGGTCAGATGTCTTGCAGAACGTGTACGAGGGAACTTGGTTCGTTTGGAATCTGATAACTGGACAAGCAGAACCAGTCTCAAGCGAGAGACTCGCGACGTACGATGAACTCGCTGACTCAATTCCTTTTGAATATTACAGAATGCCATTCATGCATTGGCCAAGCGAAGAAATGCTACCAGTCATCATACAAACAGTGAAATCATTACGCTATCCACAATGACGCAGACGAGAGCCCAAACCATCCAAATGTCCCTGTATATACAAATTCCAATGACCCCAGTCAAATATCGCATGACAGCAAAATCATTTACGGAAGCATGAACCGGAAAAGGGCATCCATTTCAACCCACTGTCGGCCGCACTTCTTCAGATAGCCATCCACCACACCCTTGATGGTGCCGAAGCGAGTGCGATTGAATTCGACCAGCGCTGCGATGCTGTCTTTCTTTTCGCCGCTGGCCTCCTTCTGGGCATTGGCTTTAGCCTTGTCCACGTCCCAAAGACCTGCAAAGTAAAGCAATTGGTTGTACATCTGCTTCTCTGAGTACTCGTACGTCATACGTCCAAGGCAGCCCTCGGCGCGGCCACGAGGCCCGAGGCATCGATGCCCATAAACGCTCATTTGACGAGTTCGGTTGCCGCATGCAGAGTCATCACAAACCAGCCAGCCGTCGTAGTACTTTGACGTTTGAGCACGAATCTGACTCTCCAGTTGTGCAATTATCGTCAGCACGGTGAAAGGCCTTTGACATGCTTGGTTAGGGCAGACAATGCCGTTGGCTGTACACATGTGAGTCGACGCCACGAGTCCCTCAAAGATAGACTTCTCTTTGCAAGATCGACAAGTCAGCGTAAGCCGAGCAGCATTCTCGAAACGCACAGAGTCTGGAATCTGTGACTCTAACGGAAAGATATCTGCATTCTGCTGGTTGCTCCCACTGGACGTATTGATCTGATACTTGCGAACATCCAGACCCAGACATTCAGCTAGCCGAACTGCATCAGTCCCCGGAATAGGCGCACAAAGACGCTCAATGGGAGGGAAAATCTGCTTGAGAAGGTAAAATTCAATATCGGGCTTGAGACCGGAATCGGATTTCATGACATCTTGAAGGGTGTACGACCGCTTCGCAGGTGGTAGCGATGAGGTCTCCGAGTCTCCGTTCGTCACAATGTACGAAATGACGTCGTTGGGTCGAATTGTCTTGCCACGGGCGAGCTCACGCAGCGCAACTTGTGCGGGAGGCATCGTCTCCTTGTTGGGGTATTCTTCTGGCCGTTTCGACAGTTTCTATAGAGAGCATTAGCAACACAAAGGAGATCGTCAGGGGGTGCAAGCTTACCGTGTAAATAACGTATTTTTGAAATGGAATCTGGTATCCACGCATTTTGTCGGCCAGGTCTCGAAGGTAGTCGTGGACCCGATTGAGAACCAGCTCTTGATCCTCACCGGAGAGAATTTCATTGAGAAGTCTTTGAGATACTTCCTTTGATAGGGCACAGTATTCACGACGTTTCATGTCCAGACCTTTGACCTCGAGCTTATCCACAAACTTCCCGTCGACCTCAGTCATGTTGACAGCCGCATACTTCTTTTTGGCGTGCAATAACAGGCGACGGAAGATGTTGTCGATATCTATCTCCAGGAGCCGGTATCGTTCGTTGACGGATTTCTTGAATTCCTCGCCAACCTTGAGTGCATCGCTGATAGTTTCCATGTTGGTGTTAATCATAACAGAGTCGGTATCACCATAAATGACGCGGAGCTGCTTTGATTCTGCAAGCTCCTTGGTGCTCCTCAGAATCTCACGACCCTTGAAAGTTGTGAGCATGGCCAGAGGACGAGCATAGAAACGACTCTGCGTATAACCCAAACATCCATACATGGAGTTAGCGGTCAGCTTAAAGGCCAATTGCTTGGTGTCCCACAAAGCAAGCTGTTCTGGTGTTGCGCGTTTGTCTTTCATCAATTTCTTTACTTCGCGACGGCGACCAACAAGCGTGGCAATGAGTTTAGGAAGAATACCCTGCTCTTGATCTGAGGAAGGAACTTCGGGCACTTTTTCTTCATTCTCATTTTCGGCCTGGAAATCACATTAGTAGGTGTTGCGAGTAGGGCTTGTCATCAGTTGAGTGCTTACCGTGGCGGTCCGCTCCACGGTCGTGAAGCAGATATTGTACTCTTGGATGATACTTGGGTACAAACTGTTGAAGTCCATGACCAAGACAAACTTGTCATAGAGACCCTTTTCGGGCTCGAAGACAAGACCTCCTTTGTATTTGTCCTTCTTCTTCTTGTCACCGGCATCATCATCGTCCCCATCCTGATTTTTCTCTTCTGCCTTCTGTAGCTTGGATGAGTATTTGTCAGGGCAGATGTATTTGTTTCGGTGGAACTCATGCAGCAAGATGTATTCGTTACGCTCAGCGCGAGTACCACTGAGGGTTCGGGCCCAGGAATTGCCAGCAATGTTTGTGAGAACTTTGGTGAGCGACAACATTTGCAGCCGTAACACCAGCGCAGCAATAAAGTAGGTGTCTGCATCGCAGTGGTTCACAAAGTTCATGAGACCTTCTTTGGAGGTAGCCCAAGTCTTCAATGCCGCCTCAGTATCCAGTTCCTGCCGTGAATTGCCGTCTCCAAGGTAGAGTTCGCACATTTCTGTTAAGCTCCATGATTGGCATTTCATCATGAGAGACTGGTGATGTTAACGTACAATCCTCGGCTTATTGCCATGAAAATCTTACCTTTCCCATGTCGTTGGCTACATCGCACATTAATCTTCCAGCGATCAAGTGCCTTTCAGCGAAGAATCCTCCGCCTTTGTTGAAGCTCTTGGGCCACTCGCCACGCTTTAGACGTCCAAGGCGATGCCATCCGGGGGTCTTCTTTTCTTTTAAGCGACTGAGCAGAATACTGAGGTCGACTTCTTGTAATTGATGTCCCATAAGGACATCAGGATCCATTTTCTCGAACAATGCTAGAAATTTGCTTAGCAGAAATTGTTCGCTCTTTTCCAGCATGAAAGTGCCTCGTTGGTTGCGTGTCTCAGCCTCGAAATGAAGTGGGTACGAAGAGCCAACTGGTCGCATGACAGTGAACGTCTTGCAAGGGAGTCTCTCGGGAGGAGTAGTGTCTGTGAGTGAGACGTTTTCATAAACACGTGCACTTGCCACCAAAATTTCTTGCTTGTTCTCCTTTACATTAAGTTGAGTCCTGAAAGCAAGACTCATGAGTGTAAGGGGCGGCGGCTCCAAATTCTCGGTGTCAGGCACAGGTGTTATGGAAGCAGGTCTAGCAACCTGGCACTCGAACTTGCACCATGATGCATTGTTGACAGCTGTAAAATCGGCATCCTCGATCTTGAGCCAGCATGGACCCATGATGTTCTTCCAGAGCACAAATTGCTCGAAGAGAGAGGTGTTAGTTCCGAACACATGAGAGAACGTTTCACCCTTGGTTTCCATCGGTAATGTCGGCTTGTCGTACGGATAGAGCAACTTCAAGTACTCTGCTTCCTTGGGAATACCAGGCAATTCAAATGCGTACTTGCGTGTGCACGGTTTGATCTTATGCATCCCGACTTTGAGCCTAGACATCATCTCGTCAACCTCTTCATAGACGTCTTTCATATCCACCTCCTCATCGGTCACTCGACCATGTTTATGTCTGTACTCGCGAGGAAGAAAAAAGAGCTTTCGTAGGATATTGTCGATTTTGACGAAAGCACTGACATGCGAACCGGTCTGTTTGTTCTTCACCTTGCCAAACAAGCATAAGCTCCCGTTGACCTCCGTATAGTCGAGCCAAAACATGCGCAAACTTCCGTCTTCTTCGATTACATCCTGTGCACGAAGCTTACCGAAAGCCCGTGATTCCGTTGCTGGACTGCTAAGGACGTTCAGTTTACTCCGGACGTCATTCCAAGAAGCGTTCAGAACGTCCACAGGTGCTTTCGCGGGAGAAGAGTTGTCAGGAGTTGTATAATTCTCCTTCTTTATCTTCGGAGGCGGACGGCTTCCAGCCATGTTAACGCTCGTCATTTTGGCTTCACTTTGTCCCGTTGCTGGAGCAATCTCCATGAGATCATTATCCTCTTCATCAGATTCTTCCTTCTTTACGTTGACACTCGACTTTCGCTCAACTGCTTTGCTGATGGGGGATGACGGCATAGGATCACTCATGGCCACGTCGCCGTCATCCATTGTAGGGAGTGGTCCATCGTCGTCTTCGAACTCAAGGTCCGGTGCTTGGTTGACGGGCGAGACCGGCTCGCTGTTCTCGTCCTTTCTGCTGATCCTCTCGTTTCGTGGCTTCGAGGCTAACGGAGGGGAAAGAATGCGGACTTTGCGTCGAGTTTCCGACTTGATCACGTTCTGTGTAGGAATATGGTTCGAAACGACATTGGTATCGACTTCTCCGAGGAGATCGGCCATGAAAGCATCATCTTCTGCCGTGGCAACCGGCTATTTCCATTAGAACTGATCCCAGCCATCGTGCAAAGTAAATAACACTCACTTTCGGTTTCGGAGCAGACGCAGCAGGTCCACTGTTGAAGTATTTTGAGATACCATTGTTGATTTTCTCTTTTCTCTGCTTCTCCTCTGCCCGCTTCCTTTTAGCGGCTTTACTTCGCGCGGGTAACTCGTCATCGTCGCTTTCGCTGTTGTAGTCCGCTACTCGTTCGTTCCATACTTCCCGACCATCATCCGCGTATCCTTCACCGTTGTCGTCGACCACGAAATCATCCTGGTCCAGCCGATTACGGATAATTTTCTTGTAGCCTTCGTCATCGACCTCTTCGTAGATGTCTTCCTGTTCTTCAATCTCGTATGTCGATAGACGTTTCTTTCCTGCTGCACGCAGAGCTCGCAGCTCTGCCAACTTCGCGCGTGCGGCAGACATGGCGCGATAATTTCGGTTGAATTATCAATGGATGGTCATCAATGACTTCGCCGGTACTCACTGGGTTCTACAATTGCCCAGTGATTGAACCTTGAATAGTGTGGATTGGGGAAGGGATGGCAGTCCATGCGGGCTATCGCGTAAGGAAATGACGACGCGTTGGGGACGCGGTTTGGACGCGCTTCCGCCAATCCCCATTCAGTTAAAGTGGGCTGGTCTATTAGGTCTCCGACCATTAAATGATCATCCCAATGAAAACATTCGACCTTACGCGGTTGTAAATTCGGGAAGATCATGGCCGAAGGCTAGATCGTTGAATAATCCTGAATTTTTAGACTTTGCAACACAGAGAACGCCCTACAAAAAGCTGACAACTACTCTCTACTCCTGGGCATATTAAAAAAATATGAGCCCCAAGGTAACTCCAGTTTCCGAGCAGGCTCGTCCAAGACGTGTTATCGTCAATCAATCCGATATCCCTTCTGAGTCGGTGTCGCTGAATTCCTCTGCATTACACAAGTCAGCAGGTAGCATCATCTATCAGGCTGAGAGCTGGCGCTCACCCTGTGCAAGGCCGAAGTCAAAGGTCCCATCAAGGTTGTGTTTCAAGATATTGCGAATTAAGCTCTGTGCTTCCTCTGTGAGACTTGGTGTTATTGAGTTCAAGATTGAGAGGCTCATTCCTCTGTTACCGGGCCCTAGTTGAGCGATGAAATCGAGTATACCCTGAGCCGTGAACTCGCTGAGCGCATGGATGGCCAGACTTCGTAGCTTTGGAAGGCATAAAAATGCATTCCATACATCGTCATTGAAGAGATCTCCTCCGATCCACAGTTTCTCCAAATGGGAAAGATGTGGTGTGAATGACATTAGATGATCAGGTGTGAAATAATCGGAAATATCCTTGAGCTCAAGTTCACGCAGATTATTTAGCTGGCAAATGGCTTGGACAAGCAACTCATTATCTTCAGGAATCTCGCACCCTTCACCTCGAAGACTGAGACGTTGCAGAGAATCTTGAGAGGCCAAAGCTCTGTGGAAGTCACGACTGCCAGCCATTGTGTACCCAGTCAGAGACAAATTCAGCAGGTGCATATCCTCGGCGACCAGAACTCGTGCAAGTAGAAACGTGTCATCAACAAATCTTCTAAGCTCCAGATGTCGCAGGGCCTTGCAGCCACCAATCCAATCAGCAACTCCTTTAACTGTGGAATAAAAGTCCTCGTTCCGTGCTGCTGGTATTGAATCAGTCAAGACAAGCACCTCCAGCACTGGTGGCGCTGTTAATGAAGGCAGCTCTGCAATTGCTTCGATCCCAAGGCTTGTCAATTTCAGCTCTTTCAGTGATTTCAACTGTGTGCCTATAGCTCTTATCGAGCGTGGTCCTAAGTGACAAGAGCTCAGCATCTCGAAGTACTCAAGACTGTGAGGCTGGAGTCCGTGAAGAAACTCCTCAGCATCAGTCTCAGAATTTCTGCCTCGTTCATTGATCCTGGCCGGCTCAGTGAGTATACTGCTTTGTCAAATCACTCTGATATCTTACCATCGATATATCGTGATTTGCTTGAAATCGGGGCAGTGGGCTCGGATTTTGTCACCGGCATGGTCAGTTAGGGAGACTCCAGACCAGATAGTCAGGCTTTGTAACAATGGCAGTGTTTCCAGCCACTCGGCCAATAGTGAAGGTTCGACTAGAAGAAGTCGAGACGTCAAACTTGTTTCTGGAACAGAGGCCCCTCTCCTTGATATTTCGGACTTCCCACTTACTGTCGCAGGACATTCCGCGTATCGAGGTAGTTCTTTTGACAATAGCTTTGGTCTTTTAGCTTTTAGAAGGACAACTATGAATGGGGGGTTGCATATTCAACGGAGCTTGGACACGGTACATCCGGGAGAAGACTGACCAGTACCAATCTTGGATAAGATCCAATCATTGTCAGGCAGATTCCGCAGTGAGCGAAGACGCTTATTTCCCTTGAGCTCATAATCGTGAGACACGAGGTCCTGAAGTTCTGGAGTAAAGAACTCGCTATATCTTGTCAAATACAGTTCCCGCAAGTCATGCCAGGACATACTCTTTGATCTTCCCGGTGAACGAACTATGGCTGAGCAGATTCGATAAATCATTGAGGTCCAAGTACCGAATGTAACTGTAGTACGGAAGATAGGTTTGATCAAGAGTAGAAAGCACAATAGACCGCCACATAGACGTCCATTTTCGTCGGGTATGGCTCGAGTCCAGGGTGCCAAGTTCAATTCCGCCGCCTCTCACAGGAGAGAGTTCGTGTGATCTGTATTCATAAGGTCAGCAAATTTGTAGTCGAATAACGCAAAACGTATGAACAGACTTATACAGAGTGGGTATAGCTTGCTCAGTGAAACATTTGGCAGACACAGCACACTGGAACAGACTATTGAAGTCCTTATCTTGTCCCAGGATCTCGACGATGAGGTAGATAATGTCACCAGGCAACGTTGAGGCCATACTCACGGCGGATTTTCACCCGTGCCCGTCGAAAGTCCGGATAATCACGTCGATCAGACGCAACATGTAAACATATTGCTCAAAATTGAAGCCTTGTGGTCGAGTACGCCTTACTTCCAGGTCCTGATTATGTAAGCTCGCGTCGTGACTTGGAGCGATTGAACGAGTGGACGAGCAGGGACGATAACAAAAAACAACATGATTATAGGTTTCCAGCTATAGGATGATGACATTTCAATAACGCTGGAATTTCGCATCCTGGTCCCTTTAGAGACGGTCATGACATCGCTATTTTCCTCCCTCAACCCGGAGGCATTAGGGCGGATGCATGATGCCCTTTTATGTCTGGCCAAATTCAGCGAGACGGTCTCTATAGAGGCTGAATCTGCTTTAGTGAGACCAAACAGTACCTATTATTTGAAGCTCAATGATTGTCACGACTGACGAAAATTGTAGCTTCGACTAAGCGTCATCAACTCCAGCAAGACCGCATATGCTGCATTTGTCCTCGACGGAGCAAGTTTCTTCACAACTTACTCATTCAGGCATGATGGTCAGAGCGAAAACGTCCATTCAGACAGATTCTGCTGCCAGATTTATCTCAAAGTGAGAGTGGCCCAGAACCGAGCATTGAGTCGTGAGGCTGACTAAGAAAGGCTTTGCTGTCCATCTTCAAAGGGAGAACCACTGGACGGGATAAGGATACAGCGGTCGAACGGTGCGAGTTTGAAATCAACGAAGATCCGGACGAGACAGAATGTAGGCTTGCCATTAGAATGATCTGTGGACTGGGTGCGTGTTTGCAGTCTATCTTCGTCAATGAGGGGTTCAAAGTACTTATCAGATGGCTTTCTTGACTCGGCAGGCGTCATCAGGACTTACAAGCTCACTTATGAACCGACTACCATTCAACATGCCATCTTCGACAGGTCTAGCGCAACTAATAAGTGGAGTATTGAGCCCAGGTTTCTGAAGGAAATTACCGATCATTTTAGTCCGTCAGCAGAGCAACTGGATATCTACTCCGATGGTGGCAAGGCCATCTTTACAAGCTTTACAACGAAGATCACTGACGGGCAAGGTCTGTGCCATTGAGTAGCTCTATTGACCAACTGAAACTGACTAGTCTGCTTGCAGAAATCCTCAAACAACCAGTACACACTTCCGTGGCTATCGATAAAAGAGACTTTGAGGATTTTTCGGCTGAAGATGAACTTCATATTGCCATTACTCTGAAGGACTTCAAAGCGATTATAACCCACGCAGAGACAACAGGCGTGTTGATCACCGCTCGGTACACTCGCCCATGTAGACCACTGCAGCTTGCGTATAACTTCGAGGGAGTCAGGACCGAATTCACCTTGATGACGACAGGCGAACATGATAGTGAGGACTTCCCATCATCACGAGCAGCCGTTCCCGAGCTGTCCGCAAGACAAACGCCCGCCCCGGTGCACGTCTCTCAGAACAATGCTGCCTCGAATACCGAACAGATGCCACCTCCTCGCAGTCGAACAATTCGACCGCTCACTGGGACGACCACCCGCGTCAAAGAGACTAATGTTGAGAGTCAGCAGCCACCGCCACCATCCATTCACTTCGACAGTCTGTTTGTCCCAGCGGATGATGACAGACAGTGGGATGTGCCGAATGAGGAGGACGAGACTATGGCTGAGGACACACTTGGCTGGGACGCTACAGCTGACCAGGTAAGGACTCGGAGGCCGCACTTTGGAGGATAATCATTGATCGCGCTTTTCAGGAAACATTCAACGCAAGCCTAGGACCTCGCTTGCGAGATATTGAGCCCGTTCTGCCAAATGACTCAAACCAGCAAGAGCCTCAGGCAGAAACGGGCATTCCTCCAACACAACGCATTTCACAGGTTGGTCAGCCCCTCTTCTCCAAGGACGAGCTAACAATCAGCAGGTTCGTGGTCTCGGCCTTTTCGATTAGGATGTTGATGTCCGCTGTCGTCAATTGAAAAGTTCAGTAGGTGGATCACACCGGATCCAGTCTCCAAGTTGACTCGACCAGTCATTACATTTTGTGGCTCTCGCAAGTTGCAGGGTGGTCAGGATGTTACAATCCAGCTCGTTGCACAGCCTGCACCAATGCCGACAACCTTAGAGCCCTCCAGCATCTCAAGCGGAATTTGCTTGTACGTTCCATTGACGTTGCCTTGCGCGTCGGTCACAGGGCCACAGTTGCCATGTTCACCCCATCCAAATGCCACAACAGTCTGCTCATCAAGAAGCGTGAGAACATGTTCACTTCCCACGGCCAGTTTCTGAGACCGGGGCAGCCCCGGAGGAGGAAGCTGGCCGCGATCATTCCGTCCCCAGGCGATGACAGAAAAGTCGTTCTGATGTACATAAACACCATGCCAACTGGCTGCTATACCTCGGTAGCTTGTCAAAGATTGGGATGCAGGAGCATCAGACAGAATATTCCACTTGTTATCGCATGAGCCAATAATGGCATATTCCCCTGCGGCCCTGTTGCCGGAAATTACTGTGAACTCGCGACCACAAACCGCACCCTTGGCGTGGAAGGAAATCCCTTCCACCTTTATAGGACACCATACGATCTTCATACCCTTGGCCGATTCTCCAAGTTGACCCTTCCTAGCTCCTCCCCAGCCATAAACCTCTCCATTCGACAACACCACAACCGTATGCCCCATGCCGCTGGCAATCGACACAATGTTTATCCCTCGAGGAGGAAAATTCGGGATCCTTGTCGGCTCAACAGCCTTCATGTATCCCTGTCCAAGTCCTAGCTCTCCCTTCGCTCCCGAACCAACCACAAATATACTGTCCGCCTCGCCAGACGGATCCTCAGATCCAGCAACCAGGAACGTCCCCTCCCACGTCGCCGACAAGTGCTTGAACGTGCCATAGTAAAAACCATCATCTCCACTATTGACAATTACCCGCTTAAACATCTGCAGCGACGCAGTTGCGGGGCTGTGTCCGCATCTGCCATCCTCGTTACAGCCGGCGGCATATACCGATCCGTCTTGATACAAGATGAGGGTATGATTTCCTCCGGCAACGATACGGGAGATATTCTTCGCCTGCGTGCCATTTCCCTCTTCAGAAGGTGATGCTTGACCTCCTTCAAAAAGGCATCTTGTGGGCACTGAGATATCTTCACCATGTCCTATGCCCAACTGGCCCGATCCGTTCGAGCCGAATGCAAAGAGCGGCATGTCAAATGGCTTTGCTTTGACGCTCTGGCTCAGTATCGCTTTCACTTAGGTGTAAGATTCGAGACAGTACCATGGAATCATGGCCGATGGAGAAGTGTTGAAGTCCAGACCTCGATGGGTGTACTCCGTAAGTGTAAACAGCAATTGAACTCACCGCCTCCTTGAGCGCCTACTATTAATGCACTAGTCCTTCTTTTCTGGCTGGCATAATTCATCTAATATGGGGTAGATCACGTGTTTTCCGGTTCTGGAAATGATGAAGGATTGAAGGTTCCGCAAGTTTACTGCGTGTATCATGATCATCACTACTCCGTACTCTAGAACAAGACCGGACAGGGAAATCGATAGAAGTTATAGGTATCATTAAGTGAAAGAGCCGTTGGAGATTCATTACCCAAGTGGGTCTCTAGAGGAGAATTCAGATCTATTCACAAATGATAACCAGTCCAATCATCTCGAGACATTGAACCGGAAAGGGAGGTATGAGAGCATTAATCCAACAGTACCAAGCAACAATCACGCCGAGAGGGTATGTATCAATAGTAGCAAAACAAACTCTTTTTCCCAGGAACAGGAGGAATGGAGAAGAGAGACCCTTCCCGCAAAGAAAAAAAAAGAAGAAATGGAATATACAAGCTGAATTATTTTCAGAGAAGTGAAATTCGTGGTGGCGCTCTAGTGTTGTGACTTCTCATTGAAAGAATCAGTGGAGTCACCTTCTTGTGCGGCAGGGGGCAGAGCGAAGTTATCCGACTTGGCGGTCTTTTCCATACCACGGAACATGGGGCTGGTCCGGTGGAAGTAAGAGTGGACATGACCCTCAAGCAGAGACTCGTCAGTGTCGAACCCGAGCTCCTCTCCCTTGTCCTTCTCAGAGACCTTGCGAGCCATGGCAGCCTCCCACTCGGCACGGAATTCCTCGACCTTCTGCTTGTAGTCGAGTTCGGCATCGTAGTACTTGCCCTTTCCGCGAAGGCGCTCCCAGACAGACAAATGCTTGGAATGAACAGCAGGACCATGATACTCGTGTTCACGACCAGAGCGGATGTATTCCCAGCGACGCTCCTGCTCCTTCAGGTCAAGACCAGTAGTATCAGGAAGGAAAAGCCAGGTCAGGACCACACCCGCCAGACCGAACCAAGGTACAACGTAGAACTTGGTCTGGGTGTCGATATAGTTGTACAGAACGGATGCCAAGAGAGCACCCAGCTTACCGGCGGCAGCAGACAGGCCGTGAGCTGTGGCACGAATTGGGGTAGGGAAGACTTCCGCAGCAACCAGGAAGGTGACCGAGTTGGGACCGAACTGGTTGAAGAAGGAACTCAGGAAGTACATGGCCTGGAAAGCCTTGATGTGCGCCGGCTCTTTGTAGTAATGGAAATGGAAAGCGGGAACGATGAAGAGGATGAAATCCATCATGAAACCGACGATTTGCATCCATTTACGCCCGTAGAGCTTGTTGTCGATAAGGAAGGATGCAAGATAGTAACCAACCAGCGACACACCGACATTGCACAAATTCCAAAGCCAGGTGGGCATAATCGATGTAGTCTCGTGGCTGATCACCTTGATGAACTCACTCTGGAAGAGCTTGTTACCGTAGAAGAAGACATCATTGGCGAACCATCCACCAGCGGTAGCCACGATACGGAAACCAAAGTGAGTGAAAGCCAGCTTCAGAGAGGTCACATCGTAGCCAGTAACCGAAGCCTTCTTCTTAGCGGCCGTGAGCTGCTTGCTAGCCGCCTTCATATGGTAGGCACGGTAGTAGACGAGCCACAGGGTGCCAACAGCAGGGATGGCGAAAGAAATACGGTAAGTCCACTGCGCGGCGACGCTTGAGTAGGGAGGATTGCCACTTCCATGATGGAAGCAGAGCAGCAAGATAATGAGGATGACCTGGTTGAAGAACTGACCCCAACCCTGCATCAAGAAAGCGCTGGTGACCTTGCGACCACGATGCAGACGATCCTCTTTGGTAGAAACTTTTCCAGAGCCAATGGCATTCTCCATACCGCTGGTGGCAGTCATTGGGTATTCTCCACCTGTTGTTGTAGGTTAGGCAACTTGCACCTAACAAAAGAAAATCCAGAGAAAATTGAAGACTTACCAACACCAATACCGTAGATGAACAGAGACCAAGCATAGCAAATTACCCAGCCATTCTGGTTAACACCCCAGGCGGCGACGAGCATAACCAGACCGAGAAGCATAATAGTGGCATCTTGAATAAGACCCCAGCGACGTCCAATCCTAAAGAGCCCAATTAACACGGCCCTCCACCGAGAAGATTATGAGCGTAGAGGTATCCTACCAGTCACCGAGAACTCCGACCAGAATCTGACCAACAATGATACCGACAATCTCGAGGTAATCAACGGCGTTGATCCACTGAGCGTTGCAAATCTGGTGGTCTTTCCAACACGACTTGAAGGCAGCTTGGAAGAGCGGCTTGACGTTTCCGATCGAAAAGAGCACGTAACTAATCGGAGCAGACACCGAGCTGTTAGCATTTGACTCCTTCCCCGCAGATCTCTCTGCTTTGACCAGGCGGAACACTTACCCTTCCAGACCAAGACCAGCACCAGGAAGCACCATGTTCCGGAAATAGTAAGCAACAGGGGACAGAGGGTCCTTCTTGGTCATATCCCAAATGCTCGCGAGTTCACGCTTCGCTTCCTTAGCATCGTAAGAACCAACGAACTTGATCTTCTTGAGCAGGGGAAGATCCGCCCAGTAAACGCCATCCGCAGTGTAGCTGTCATCAGGACGAATGAGAGCATCGAAGGCGCCTTTCTCCTGAACATCCATGTCCTCCAAAGGTTCATGGGTTCCCGTCATATCGGGCCCATGAGGAGCACGTGGGCCAAAGTCGGCCATTCTTTCGTCGAGTTGCTGAAGGATAAGAGATCCGAGAGCCTGACGGAGAGAGCTTGGCCTTCAAGACAAGAAATCGTGGCAGACGTTTAGAACGTCCTTGTAGGCCGAAACGAGATTGAGGGGCGTTGCACAATGCAAGCCAAGTCGAACGGGCTTGGTGTTGAATCTTATATGCGGACGGTTGATGGTGAAAAAAAAAAATCTGGGCAAAAGGCAGACGACGGCCAGCACGAGAGCTCGCCCCAGACACATGCGCAATTCGCGCTTCGTGATAAGTCAACGAAGGCCTGGGCAGATCCAGAGTGGTGGCGGGTTCCACGGCAGCCAGCACTCAAAGTCGAGAATAATAATGGCACGCAGTCCACCATCGGACAACTCCATAGCGTCCCAAGCTAGAAAGACGGGACCAACACAGCACCCTCGAAAGTTTGTTAGAACTGGCCGAACTTATCTTGGCTGGAGGGTCTCTCAGGCAAGCGCCGTTACGATTGGCTGCCTCTGTCTTTACCCTCCGAATTCATACCGAAATGGATCGAAAATCCAATTGATTTTTTTTTTTTTTCTTTTTTTCTTTTCTCGAGTTTCTTTTTGCCAACAGTAAGCGGGATTGGAGGTTTCGCGGGCAGCGGAACCAGTTTGCCTGATGGTTCGGAAAGCGGGACGAGATAGGCGGCCCTCCGCTGGCCAATCATTGAGGCACGTGGTGGCAGAATCTGCTCAGGATTCGTGAAAAGCCCAGATTGGCTTTTACCGCCTTCTAGAAGGTCTCTCCCCGTTTTATGTTGGCCAATCAGACCGTTCAATGCCACACTTATCCAAAGCCCCACCACCGGACAGAAACGCCGCTTGCAGAGGGTCACACCAGTAAGGTAACGACCTACATTCAATAAAGGCTACGGATCTTTACTGCCATCAATGTCATGAGGCATGCATTACGGAGTAAATAGATATCTACCCAGGTAGTTACAGTATGGTCAAGTGACAGGGATCTCGATATCGACTTCGACGTCAGTCTCGATTTCAATAAAAAGACTTCATCCTTGTCGCAGTTACGTCGGTTTGACGGTTGGTGATACCAACCCTGATCGACCTAGTGGCCAATTCGGTACGGAGTACCTCGACTGGCTTGGCTTGGCTAGTTGGTGATTCCGGAGTACCTGTCAGAGTAATACGCACGATTTCCACTGCCCTCCAGCTCCGCATGCTGTCTGTTTGTATATTACAATTATTGTTTTGTTTCGATTTGACTTTGTTCTGCGACTCAATTCGGATGAAATGCGTTGATGTCTCTCCATAACTACTGTACCTCGTGGTCAAAAGTCCATCCCTCGCGTCAGTCGCATGTCGGAATCTCCAGCAACTAAAATCGCTTGTCGCGGAGATGACAGCTAGTGGCATCTTGGCATCCGGACATCAAATCGTCCTTTTCCATCAACCAGTGAGCTTCGCTCTTTTGAACACGTTCCTGCCAGAGACCTGTAAAAGGGCAAGGTGTCTCGTGTGAGATGCCATTCCGCTCATTTACTGCATCTACGCTAATATGGACAGCAGCCACTTCACAATAATGATGGTATGTTCTAGCCCTGGGATTGTTTGAGTATGTTACTGTTCCTGCCTTTCTGGATCATTTGATTTCATGGTTGTTGATATTGCTGCTCTGTAGGTCGTATGACTTTGTGATATCACCAAGTATCTACATCACTATCCGTTCGGGTTGGAGATGAACGGGAAGATCTTGCATTGCAAGGTTGTCAGCCCAGATCATCGAGCATCTTAGACCATGACCAGACCTCGAACCGACATTCATCATTTCATTATTTGGTCAATGCGCCACATGATACATAGACACCATCCAACAAAATGTTTCATCAAGTCCCACTCGCGACTGCAATTTCTGCCAATCTCTCGAGCACGCAGGAGAATTGAGCCCATTGAGCTGTTGGTTGAAACTACTGCTTCTATCTGCACGAGTCGTGACGACAATTCGCACGATCAGGTGTGGTTTTCGTTTAGCTCTTGATGTGCCACGCTCCGTGTGTCTCGGTCCACGATAGAAGGTTTGAAGAGTCAATGCCAATAATAAGGTCGATCGTTATTCGCGCTCAGCCATGCTTTCGATCGAGTCGATCCTTACGTATCGGAAATGCTTAGCGACGCTTAGCAGTCTGGTAGCTTGATTCGCCTTTTTGCTCGTGTGACATCGTAAGAGTCAGTCCGCCTCAAACACCCCTTTTCTTGAGCCGGAGTTGCCGCCCACTCGGCAGGAGATATTCAGTTCCTCTGCCTCAGATGGTCGAGCCCACGCGTTGAGCTGACTCCAGTTTCTATGAGGCGAAATGAAAGGCCATGTTCGCTCCTTGGACATTCCGTTCTCATCCGCTGAATGCACTATGGAGAAAGACGCACCTAGTGCTGCATTTGCATTTGCTGGCAATTGGTCGATGCTGCGAGCTCACATTGTTTCTCTTGATTCTCTTGATTCATGACAACGTCCTCTACTAGTGATATTATTATTGTGATATCCAACAGCAGCATCAACCAGCCACTGCGTCACATCTGTGTTCACAATTCTTGACCCACATCCTGGTTTAGCCTCGAGGGCTGAGGTAGTGAGGCTGCTTGTGTTCCGATCTCGCGATCAGTAGTTCGCGGCCCTTTACTTGGGCGTAGAATGGACGGCGCCACCATGCTTGATGCGTATGCACGCTTGGCTTCTAGGGTGCCTTCTAGAAGGTCAACGACGGTGTCAGGCTCAGTCAAGCCACCAGTCAAATCATGCAATCAAATCAAAGTCCCGTTTTTTGAGCCAGAGGGAGGACTAAAGCCATGTGGTCATGCCAGAAAGCTCCCGACATAGAAACGTGGTGCAATATGACGTTCTTATTGGTTCGGAGCTTCCAAACGGATAGTCAATCTACCTCGGTCACACCTTACTTAAGCCTGGTATCTCCTTCTCTGCCCATCCCATATCCAAATATAGATGCTGCCTGGCCTTGCTTGCATGCCTGCTTCTCATTGAAGTCTCTACCATCTCTATCTGCGAAAGGGATGAATGAACCGGGAGCGAATGCCTTTCAATTGCTATCTTGAGTTCATTGACCGTTCCATGTGCATGACAGACCAAAATGATTGATTGCTCTGCTGAAATGCAATGAGCAGAAGAGGCTGCCATACTTCTTTCTCTGCAGCTCATTGTGTTCTGCTACTTGAGGATATCGCTCTGCGCACGTCCAGACAGCCTGAACTGAGCAGACTTCAGCGTCTTACTGGTTTGGACCTCTACAGTTGTCGTTCAGTCGGTGACAGCGGAAATGATTATTGTCGCTCATTGACCGATTTTCGTTCTCCTGCTGATGGCGAAGACCGTCGTGCCTGTCTTCTATCAACCCATGCGTATATGCGTCTATGACTCGTAACCTAACAGAAAAGCAAGACATTGTCCGGCTTTCATCACAATCGACTCCTCGCGCTCCCAAGTCACAGTCTGTCAACGTCATTTCAGCCCAAGATGACCACAGCTTCACCCTTATATTCGAGTCTCCCTGATAACTTGGACATGATTGGATAAACCCGGAGATCCAGATTTGCAGCCAGGTTTCGCTGACTCTCTGTCTTTCCTTGATATCCTCCTGCATTTCTTATTGCTGTTGCCTTCCACTTCAGTCCGTCCTGCAGCAATGAACCCGTCGCCTCGATTTCTATCTGCAAAGAAAGACCTATCACATTGAAATAAAGAGACTTTCACGCTCGACGCTCCGACCAGCAGTACATGGCGTAACAGGGAACTGAGGGATCCTCCTTTTTGAAGTCTAACCCTTAGCACGAAAGCGATCTCACTGGCACAAGGGTGACTGATGCAGTTAGGACGTGGCCTCCTGATATCAAGCTGTTTCCTATCGGTCCTTGACCACTGGCTTCTCTTCAAAAGTGTCTGCTGATGCATTGACCAATTCGAACATCCTTGAATATCACTTCTTCAAGAGCTGCGAGAAACTCTCCGACCTCGCCATCAGATTTTACCGATTTGATAGTCAGCCCTGTGTCCCCCAGGCTATTGGCGTGATATCAAACTGACACTCAAGTGCCAAGCTTACGTGATGGCTCAGTATATCACTCACCAAACTTGAACTTGTGAACTGTGAACACCTGAGGTTGACACAACCTCCCAGAAACTGGCCTTCAAGCCCGCGCTACTAGTTTCAGGATAGAGAAGGCTTTGTAGTCCTTGGTCATACTGGAGGTGAATGTTATCATTGAGCATAGAACACAAGTCTCTGTCTGTCAACGCTAAGGCATTTTGGGCGATCTCTCACACTAGGACCTAGCATGAGGGTTTGGATGCTTAGCATGAAGAAAAGCATGAAAACCTGCCAACTTCCGGTTACAGACTATACATATACGTATTTTGGGGCAACGCTGTTAGCTCTAGATTGCATTGCAACTGGTTGACATGGCTGATAGTGCCAGAAGAATGACACAGAGAGTTTCATGATTGGAACTATCTACTAATATATGAAATCGCATAAATTTTCCGCACAACACCACTGGTATAACCTCATCCTGGCCAATTAATACTGTTTGGTTTTTAGATCATATCTGTTTTTAGTGAAAGAAACCCAACAGAAGGCTCATCTCATCATGATTGTGCCCAATAATTGTGGTTTGGGTGGTTGGACATTCTAAAGGGTCAACAAACTGGTTTCTTACCATCGACTCTTCATTTCTCAAAGTGACTGGACTATAGGTTAGCACTAGAAACGCCATGTTTTCCACGTCTGAGTCATGGTCAAACAGGAATAGTGAAGCCACAAACACTGCACTATGTAGGTGAGCGGGCATGCCTGAGGCTGGTCATACATTCCTCACACTCCTCAACCCCAGCCCACATCATTCCTCGGTACTTACCTCTCACTTTGAGTGCTGGCATTCCACGGCTATACCTTTCTTTCAGTCATCGACGATCCGGGTGCGATTCCGCAAACGCAGATACGACCAGGCCTTAACCACGTGTACAGGAGGCAGCATGCTTTCAACGATGATCTTTGCCATCGCCAGGAATGATCCTCTTGCTCGATCTCTGAGACGAGAGTCTATACAAAATGAATCAGGTCGTCCCTCGTCCACGGGCTGTTAGACAGTATAGCCGTTGATCAGGTCTCTTCAACACTGAGTTAAAAAGGCAAAGCTAGTGATCGAAAATGACTCAACTATTGATCTTCCTACCTACCGTCTGCGCGTTCATCGCATTCATACTGAGCATATTATGTCTTTTTGCCGGGACACAGAGGGATGTCCTCTCGGGGGCGGATATTCTCACAGTGAGTTGGCTGTCTCCCCTCTGGTGTGTGTTTATCTTGTGCTGATGTGTGTGCCAGATCTACACATCTACATTAGCAGCGGCGAAACCGGGAATGCACGATTTCTACTCAATACATGTTATGTCCTATTGCGAGGGCTTCCTTGATCTCAATGAGACGGGTCAACGGCAGAACCTGACGAGTTGCTCGAACCGTACGGTGCTCTTCTCATTCGACCCGTCTGAGGTGTTGTTAGAAGAAACGGGGAACACTACTTCGCTGGCGGACATGGGATGGCCAACCGCTGTCAGCGACGATTTTCGCGCCTTCAGGATTACCAGCCAGAGCATGGGACTTTTCTACTGCATTGGAGTAGGGACTGCCGGTCTGGTCATTCTCGCGAGATTGTGGTTGCTTCTAACCAAGGGGCCACGGCAGACGATTGCCGAGGTGTCTGGTCTTCTGGTACGTAGGAAGCTGTTTGGCTGGCTCCCGAGTCCCGACTGGAGGCTGCATGGCAGGCAAGCTAACTATCATGGTCTTACTCCGTACTACAGATCAGTTTCACCAGCCTCAGCATTGCCTCGATAGTCGCAACCGTGATCGCATTCCAATTCGTCAACCTCGTCAACTACCATGGCAAGCACTCGGGCGTGACCGCCAGGTATGGCAACCAATTTCTAGGCATGACCTGGGCAGCAGTCGGGCTGTTGCTCGTTGGCGGTGTCGCGAGTCTGCTGTTTGTCCTCGTCGACCGTGCCCGACCTAATCCGAGACCCGAACCCGAGGCGGGAGCCGTAGACGAAGCCAAGGAGCCGATCCTGGATCGTGACGAGGATTCGGATTCGGTGAAGACCAAAGTGAACATGGATTGATGAAAGAGGAAAAGCCAGGGGTAATGGATTCCGATCGGTTACAGTGGTGAGAGAACGGAAGAGAAAGGCAGGGAAATGAATGATGGAAAAGGAGAGAAACGAAGTGAGGCCAGGGACGGAGGAATGTGCAAATAGTATTCGTTGGATATAGTTTTGATGACCCACTGAAAGCGCCGTTCTATTCAATTCTAATGCCTAGCACTGCCTGTAGCCGTCATGGTGGACCATAGAGAGACCTGGGGCTTCAGGTTCAGCCCGTCAAAGCACACACAGCGAGCGAAATAACTGGGTCTTGCGGGAGTTGGCGACGTCACAAGTGGACCCGGATGGGATCAACATCGAATGACTTCAACAACGACCACTTCATGATGTTCCTCTCTATCTAGGAGTGAGTGATGGTACTACTGTACAGGGGTAGTGGAGCATAGCTGATCGTCCAGAAGAGTAAATCGATGACGTTCGAGTCACGAAGTTTTGGATTCACTGTGTAGTAGTGATAGAAGAACATCGAATGGGTGACATACTATGAACTCCACTCGACGGGATTGATGGTTGAACTGCGAAACAACATCATTCAGTCATGAGAAGGAAATTGTAGAAGCGGGACACTTGAATCGAATCACCGGAAGGACGGGCTAATTCTCCGGCGAAAACATATGATTCAAAGATGCCCAAGAAGTTTAGGCAGACAGTTAAGTTTCTATGAGATATGGGAGTACAGCGTTTGGATAGGACTGGGAATGCGGGAATCACCGGAGCACAGTGTCCGAGATGGGGTTTCATGTGCTTGATGGAGGTCCGTCCCCTGGAAGATGAGGCCTTTTCGCTCCATTTGGATTTGGATTTGGATATGGATACACCTTGGACATGGTATCTCATTTACTTTGTATGTATGGTACATACTTCTACTCTCTTCCATGAGGTGGATTCCACATCCGAGGCGGAGGAGAACCACCAGGATAATGGTCATGTAATCATTATCCTACTATTTACAACAATCTGCACACCATTTGATGGTGGTTACACTGGTTAGATAGGAAAATCTACGGAGCACAGTGCAACGGAAATCTCACTCTCTCAAGGATGCTAATTAAACTAATATCAGCCACAATCAAGATAATTCAATCTAAATGAAGCCATCCGGTGAAGTAACCAGCCATCAACCCCTCCCCCACCATTTTACAGCTCTCTTTTGGGCCTTAGGATGTATGCATGTAACAGAGCTGAGAACGAGATCCAGTGAATAGCGTCAATAATCGATCAAATCCAAGCCGTTCCTTCCAATCCGGTTTCTTGTTTTGGGGTTCGTTCCATCATCGCTCTTTCCCCTCTTTCTCTTTTCTGTTTTTCATCTGCTTCTGCTTTCGTTCTTGCTCTAAATAAATACTGACCTCTCTTCCCCTCTTCTGCGCTTTTACTTTCCTCCTCATTCTTCATTACATCACTCACATTACTCCAATCATCCGGACACTCCCTCGTGATCCTTTCTCATCTTCTGACTTATCTCTCTCTCTGTCTCTCTTCTACACTTCTACACTTCCTACTCTACTCTTCCACTCTCAGTATCACTCTTCCTCTCTTCTCCCCACTAATCTTCCTTTCTTCAACTTCTCCCAACTCGTCTCCAGTCCAAGAAAAACAAAACATCATGGGAAAGAAGGCTATCCAGTTCGGCGGTGGTAACATCGGCCGTGGCTTTGTCGCTGAGTTTCTCCATGAAGCTGGCTACGAGGTTGTCTTCATTGATGTCATGGACAAGGTCATCGATGCTCTGAAGAACACTGCTTCATATGAGGTCACTGAAGTCAGTGAAGAGGGTGAGAGAACCAAGACAATTACCAACTACCGTGCCATCAACTCCAAGACCCACGAGAGTGACGTCGTTAAAGAGGTTGCTACCGCTGATGTTGTCACTTGTGCTGTTGGCCCTAACATTCTCAAAATGATTGCTCCTGTCATTGCCAAGGGTATCGATGCTCGTACCGCGTCCGAGCCCCTCGCAGTGATTGCCTGTGAGAACGCCATTAATGCTACCGATACCCTGCACGGCTTCATCAACCAGAACACCGATGAGAGCCGTCGCAGCACCATGAGTGAGCGTGCTCGTTTCGCCAACTCCGCCATCGACCGCATCGTCCCCAACCAGCCTCCTAATGCCGGCCTCAACGTCCGCATCGAGAGATTCTACGAATGGGCGGTGGAGAAGACTCCTTTTGGCAAATTCGGTCATCCGGATATCCCTGCCATCCACTGGGTCGACCATTTGGAACCCTACATTGAACGCAAGCTCTTCACCGTCAACACCGGCCACGCCACTACTGCCTACTACGGTCACGTCCGCGGCAAGAAAATGATCGCCGACGCCCTTGCCGACCCCGAGATCCGCCAGACTGTCCACAAGGTTTTGGACGAGACCGCCTCCCTCATTACATCCAAGCACGAGATCACCGAAGAGGAGCAGAAGGAGTACGTCGACACCATCATTACCCGTATATCCAATCCATACCTGGAAGACAACGTTGAGCGTGTGGGACGGGCTCCCCTGCGCAAGTTGTCTCGCAAGGAGCGCTTCATCGGGCCTGCCTCGCAGCTCGCCGAGAGGGGCATGAAGTTTGATGCTCTGCTGGGCTCGATCGAGATGTGCCTCCGCTTCCAGAATGTGCCCGGCGACGAAGAAAGCGCTGAATTGGCCAAGATCCTCAAGGAGATGTCCGCCGATGACGCCACTGCCAAGCTCACTGGGCTGGAAAAGAGCCATCCTCTGTATGAGCCAGTACAGAACGTCGTGGCTAAGGTGCAGAAGGACAGCAAGTAGAGGTTTGACACGCTCGATCACGAACTTGACACGACTATTCCTTATTCGTACTGTCTTTGCAACCTTTTCGCCAACCGGTCTTTGTTCTCATTGACACTCCGTCGTGAACGCAAAGGCCTGAGACAGAGGGCCCCGAGTCGATTACGTATGTGAACGGTCCATGAAGACACGTTATGATATTTCTGAAGCGACGTTGAACTGGTTCATCCGCGGGACGGATGCTCAACCGCATGGGATACGGCGAACAAATGGTCGGCGCGACGGATCACTGGGATTATGGGATTAGCATACATTATCATGACCTCGTTACCCCGACTTGGATGCAGAGCACCGAGTCTAATGAATTTCTCTGATTGAATTTGTTCTTGTAGTTTGTAGATTGAGAGTTCCTCGTATGTACGCAAGTCACATTACAACTTGCTATCCACCCACTTGGGCTTCCTCTTCTCGACAAACGCGCGCAGACCTTCCTTGATATTCTCGCCCTCATATAGCCTCTTTGACCAGGAATCGACGAGCAACCGACTGGCATCTTCTGCGCCGACTCCCTCCCAGCCCAACTTGATGCCTTCCCGACTCACCACCACGGCATCGGGACTGTTAGCAGCAATCAGCTCCGCGATCTCGATGGCCCGTTTCACCACCTGGTCCGCCTCATCCACCACCTCATTGACAAACCCCCACTCCTTCGCTTCCTCCGCCGATATCCTCCGCCCCGTCAACGCCATCTCCATCGCCCGCTGCCGCCCCACCGTACGAACCACCCGCGGCAACGCCCCCGCCATGGCGATCACCCCGCGCTGCACCTCAGGCAGCCCGAAGAACGCCTGCCGACACGCCACGACCATATCCGCGTTGATGACCATCTCACATCCACCGCCGAGGCATAGCCCGTTGACGGCGCAGATGACGGGTTTCTTGCCGCTGCGCCTGGACAATCCGCCGAAGCCGCCCTCCGGCATGGGTTTCCGGGTGCTGTTCGATTGAGCTTGGGTGTTCCATTCTACCGGGCCCATATATCATCAGCACTAAACCATCCTCATTCCCATCCTCGTTTTGAAAAGCTGTGGTGAGGGGAAGGCACCCGTACCTTTTAGATCTGCGCCGGCGCAAAACGCCCTCCCTGTTCCGGTTAGGACCCCCGCGCGCAGCGAGGGCTCGTCGTCTAGCCACTCCCAGATGGAATTGAGTTCTTGGTGCCCTGTTGTGCTGATGCAGTTTAGGTCGCGGGGGCGGTTGAGGGTTACGAGGAGGATGTGCGGGGAGGGGAAGGAGAGGGTTGCGTGTTGCGGGTCTGGCGGGGGTGTTGTGAAGGGCATTTTCTTTTGGCTGGATTCGTTCTTGGAGAGATGAGAGGGGATTGGAGGCTCGAATGTCGGGGGGGGATAAGGGTTGATTTTAGGGGTTGTTTTGGGGAAGCGAGATAATATAGGTATGGAGCTAGCTTATTGAAGGTACCTTAGGTATGGACAGTCGGTTGATGTGGAGAGGCCGAGGCCCGAGAAGTTGAGATATGCGGAGTCGCGGCGTGGTGGGTATACATTATCTGAGTGTCTGGTATCTGGGTATCTGGTAGGCTCTCGAGTTGACAAATACAAAGGATGTTCAAAGATCATTACCGATAATGAAAATGAAGCTATATTTACACATATTTACTCGCATCAAACATGTCATACTGGACTCGTCGGATATCCCTCCCCCCCATCGCCAACGCCAGAACTCCTCTTTACGGCACAGTGATCTGTGGATATCAAATGTAGTGTATCCATCGACTTAATCACGCCTTGTTGATCCATCCGCTGTGCACCATAAAATCGTAAATTCGACTCGTTTTCGTAGTATCAATCTGTCGTACCATGCTTTGTTAGTAAAAACGGAGCTGAACGACAAAGATGTAGATCCTACCTTGCAAATAGCGCGTGCATCCTTCTTCTTGAGACTCCCCCCTTGTTTCATCGCCTCCTTCAACAGCGTCTCCTTGATCACCAGGTATGGCTTGGGTTGGATGTGTAGTACATTGCAGACCTCCACTTCCTCCTTGGTCAAGAGATGCAGATCCGGTGCGCCTTCGTTCTCCAGCTTCCACGGGATCACTCCGTTCAGCGGCTGCACAACAAACTTGGTTTTGGTGGGCTGGGGTGTACTCAGTCCGTCTCCGTTACTGGCGAAAGCCCGGTCGAAATCGTTCATGGGGAGGTTGGTAGGCTCGGAAACCTTGTTAGCACCTGAAGCCTTTTGTAAGCGCAGAGGAAGCTCGGGTGTCGTCAGTTGACTGGCAGCGGACGGCTGCTCGGGCTGCTGCGCCTGCTTCGGGCGTGTGCTGGCGAACCGATCAAAAGATCCCTGCGGCAGGAGTCTTTGCGCGCGCTGCTGTTTCTCTTGCTCGTACTTTTCTCCGCCCTTGAGGTCGCCAATGCCCATCTGGCGCCATTCCTGCAGCTGCGCAACGGCCAACCGAAGATTGTGCTCATACTCTAGGCCCTTGTTGAACTCCTCGAAATCATCATGATTCATCATCCGCGCAAATGGTTTGGCCTTGTTCAACAAATCCTTTTCTTCCTTGGTGCGCTTCTTCTCCAACGCCGTGTTCTTGCGGTATTCCAGGAGGTTGTGTTCGAACAAAATCTTCTTCCGCTCGGTCCGCGCAGTCAGGCGCGAGTTATAGATGTCAACCACGGTCATCTTCAGTTCCATCTCCGCATCCGTTTCCCCATTTGGCGTCTCTCCAGCGCCCGGTTCGAAGGTCATGTGTTGCACCGCCTCTTCGGCCTCGTTCATGAACTCTGTCTCGAACTCCAATCGACCAGGCATGTAGCCTTGCACTTCATGGCAAGCCGGTACACTGGCAGTGGGTTTCTGCTTGGGTGTGGTTGGAGGAGCAGCCTTGGCCGCTTCCTTGCGCTCTTCAATACGTCGCTTCTTGCGGGCCTGGAACTCCTCCTTGGAAATGGAATCTTGTAGGCTCGTATCATCGGGATCCGCTCGTTCGGGTAGGGGAAAATTAGAGCTTTCGATGTACGTCCTGATGTAGTGATCGCGCACTTCGTCTTTCGTGCGATATCCGCCGATGTGATCTGCAATGTCCGCCCATGATCCCAATCCGTAGATCTCCGCACCCTCCAGTAACAGTAGTTCCTCGTCGGCGCCCCAGTCTTCTTCAAATATGGGGACCGAGTTCTGTTCGATGACCTGGTACGGATGGGTTGATGGGTCATGATTTTTCGATTTCTCACCGGCCGCAAAGCAGGGGACACAGAGGTCGTATTCATGGCAGGCGGGATGGGCGCATGATATGCGAACCTACACTCATCACGTCAAATCAGCGACGCTTGTTATGCCTCCAGGAAGCAGACTCTCAAAGAATTTTCATACCGTCGACGTCACATCTGCCGAGCAGATATCACAGTGATACTTGGTGCCTGCTTCGGTGCCGCGCGAGGCGGTCTTCTTCCGTATTACACCCATCGGTTGTGAGTCCCTATCATCCTCCGCAGCACCCAGATCCGTTGCGAACACGCGTCCGAGCCCTCCAGTAATCTGAAGAGGGCAACTATTGTGCACTGGGGCCGAGGCTCATCAACAAAGGGAAGAATTAAAGTTGTCGAGGGGTTGGCAGTGAGGCTGATAACAAAGGGATACCGTATGTATGTCTCCGCAGCCGAAGCGGAGGTACGCGGGGAGTGTAACTGGTCGATCAGGCTGGGCGAACAAGGGAAATAAGGTAGGCTAGTTTGATTGGAAGACAATGATTGGGAATGATAGATGATGATCGATTCACCAGGTCTTGGGAACTGTTGTGTTGATTATGATTAATCAACTGATTATTCTCTCTCTCTCTCTCTCTGTCTTTGTCTTTGAGATTCACTGGTCACTTCACTTATGGAGTAGTCCACAGCGATACCACAAATCATCACCTTAGTAGAATCTGGTGGGCGACGACTGGGGCTGTGGCTGAAACAACCAACTGGGGCTGAGGGAGATTACACAGCCCCAATTAACACCCAAAAGGGAAGTACTCTTGCCTCAGGCACTAAGGCATACAGGCACCTCTGATTCCGGGCCTGAGCCAATCACGGGACTCTCCTTCCTTTCCCCTCTTCAGCCTCGAGACAATCACTAGGGAGATACTACTTACTACTACGAAGTCTCGGTCTTAGTAGTAGGAGTGTCTAAACCCCCTCCCTTCTTCATTCCTATTATTATTTCGCTGCTTTCCAGACATAACTTAGACCTCTCTCGCTCTCTCAGAACGACACCAAACCCTCAACCTGGGTCGTGTTCCTTTTTCCGACCGTCGACTCCCTTTGCGGCCCCGGTTGTTTTCTTGAGATTCTCCTCATACTTGCTCATTCTTTATCCCTCCCCCGTGTTGTGCCTCAATTGCCTGTTATCGATCATCTTAGGAGATCCCCTGTGTTTCTTGCATGTCCGCTGTGGCTGTGGCAACTCAGTATCCTCTCGCATTGGAGCGATTCAATTATTTACTACAATCACAACTGGGTTTTGTGTTTCTAAAAACAATCATCGGCTTATCCTTTCTCTCTTTCTCCTTTCCTTAATTTCTTTTCCGTTCAGAGAACATCCATCTATCTCTTTTATCATCACCCCTCTCCTTAAACCTCTTCCCACCCCAGACTCGCCGTCACAATGTCGTGGAAGCTCACTAAAAGTATGTTGAGTTGGTCTTCCCATCCCCTGCTAATAGTCATATTTTGGATTTGTGTACAGTACTGATCTTTCTTCTCCTACCGCAGAGTTGAAGGAAACGCATCTTGCGCCTCTGACAAACACCTTTACCCGCTCATCCTCCACATCCACCATCAAAGGCGAATCCGGCGAAGAGACTCCAGTAGTTTCGCAGACTCCGAGTATTTCATCCACAAACTCAAACGGAATCAGTATGTGCTCTCCTGGTCCCTTCTCTCTCCATAGCCTGCTGGTTCGCTGGTTGCCCCCAAACGTTCCTCTGATCGTATCACACAAACATGTAATCTCTAACATGTTGTAAGATGCCTCGGAATCGCTCGTTTCACCACCTGTCGACCCTGTCAAGCCTGGTATCTTGATAGTCACTCTTCACGAAGGGCGGGGCTTTGCACTTTCCCCACATTTCCAGCAGGTTTTCACTTCGCATTTCCAGAACAACAATTATTCGAGTTCAGTCCGTCCCAGCTCCTCTTCCTCCCACTCTACCCATGGACAAGCAGCTTCGTTCGTGCAAAGCGGCCGCCCGCAGTCCACTAGCGGTGGCATCAATGCTGCTCCAACCATCCACGGTCGCTACTCGACGAAGTACCTCCCCTACGCTCTTCTGGATTTTGAAAAGAACCAAGTTTTTGTCGACGCTGTTTCGGGTACACCTGAGAATCCTCTTTGGGCCGGAGATAACACCGCTTTCAAGTTCGATGTGTCTCGCAAGACCGAACTGAACGTCCAGCTGTATCTTCGCAACCCGTCAGCTCGGCCTGGCGCCGGTCGGAGCGAGGACATCTTCCTCGGTGCGGTCAGGATTCTCCCTCGGTTCGAAGAAGCCCAACCGTATGTGGACGATCCCAAGCTCAGCAAGAAGGACAATCAGAAGGCAGCCGCGGCTCATGCGAACAACGAGCGTCACTTGGGTCAGTTAGGCGCAGAGTGGCTCGACCTTCAATTTGGTACGGGATCAATCAAGATTGGTGTCTCCTTTGTCGAGAACAAGCAACGCAGCTTGAAGCTGGAGGACTTTGACCTGTTGAAGGTTGTGGGTAAAGGTAGTTTTGGCAAGGTGATGCAAGTCATGTTAGTATTCAGCTCGAACAACGCCCTCTTTAATAATCGTGCTGACCTCTTCGCAGGAAGAAAGACACTGGTCGAATCTACGCTCTCAAGACCATTCGGAAGGCCCATATCATCTCGCGATCGGAAGTCACACACACTCTGGCAGAGCGGTCCGTGCTTGCGCAGATCAACAATCCTTTCATCGTTCCCCTGAAGTTCTCGTTCCAGTCTCCCGAAAAGCTTTACCTGGTTCTCGCTTTCGTCAATGGCGGAGAGTTGTTCCACCACCTCCAGCGGGAGCAGCGGTTCGATATCAACCGAGCTCGTTTCTACACGGCCGAGTTACTCTGTGCGCTTGAATGCCTGCACGGCTTCAAGGTCATCTATCGTGATTTGAAGCCCGAAAACATCCTGCTTGATTACACAGGCCACATAGCTCTTTGTGACTTTGGTCTGTGCAAGTTGGACATGAAGGACGAGGATCGGACGAACAGTAAGTCGCCTATTTTGAAGATTATTCTTCCCATTCAATGGCTGATAGATCTTATAGCTTTCTGTGGAACTCCTGAATATCTTGCGCCTGAGCTCTTGCTTGGCAACGGTTACACGAAGACTGTCGATTGGTGGACTCTGGGTGTCCTTCTCTATGAGATGCTGACTGGTCTTCCTCCATTTTACGATGAGAACACAAACGACATGTACCGGAAGATTCTACAAGAACCCCTGACTTTCCCCAGCAGCGATATCGTTCCTCCGGCCGCTCGTGATCTTCTGACGAGGCTGCTGGATCGTGATCCTCAGCGTCGTCTTGGCGCAAACGGCGCAGCAGAGATCAAGTCGCACCACTTCTTCGCCAATATTGATTGGAGAAAGCTTCTTCAGAGGAAGTATGAGCCAAGTTTCCGGCCGAATGTGGTATGTATCAATCTCTCGTTTACCAAGCCTTGTTACTAACCATACCATTGCAGATGGGCGCATCTGATACCACCAACTTTGACACGGAATTCACTTCGGAGGCACCTCAGGACTCGTACGTCGATGGGCCTGTTTTATCACAGACAATGCAGCAGCAGTTTGCGGGCTGGTCTTACAACAGGCCTGTCGCTGGTCTTGGAGATGCTGGTGGCAGTGTCAAGGATCCATCCTTCGGCAGCATTCCTGAGTAAGCAGCTCTTCAGCGTTGTTAACAGGCCAGCCTGGACCAAGAGGTAGAAGGGCTTTCGGATTTCGGGTTAAAGGGGAATTGTTTGATACAATTCTACTGTCTTCGTTTCTCTTTCCCTTCATCTTCTTTCTGAGTTCCCAGCACCTCGGTTTTCTTATCATTTGTCCTCTCTTGCCCTTTCCTTTTAGCACAAGGAGTCCATGGCATTTTCAAGTTCTCTTGGAATTATTCCCTCTGAGTGATCTCAATCTCAATTGAGCGGCTTGTGTTGTGTTTTTCCCTTTTCCTCTTGCATTTGAGATCAGTCAAGGCAGGTACCTCCATCCAGTTTTTTACTGTCTCTCATTCGTTGTTGACTTCCATCATGTTTCGCATTCTACATAACATCTGGGCGTCTTTTTTTTATGCCCGGAAGATGTTGAGGAGAGCGTACAGTCAACTTCGAACCCCTGTTTGAACGTGTGTTCTGAAGTCTATGACCTCTGCGAGCCGGTCTGTTTCTATCTTTCAACGTCCTGATCTGCTGGTCTGATCCTATCTTGCCTGTCGGGAGAAGATGCACACGTCTCGGACATGATTCACCAATTGGTTGATCTTGGAGACCTGCGTATTCGACAATCCTGACTTGGGGTATCACTTTTCATCTTCGGTTTTCTTTCTACAATCTGGTGAATTGGTTTCTTTTCCTTCTGGGCCACTTCAGCACACCTGGAAGGCCTTCTGTCGTCAATTACAAAGCATGAACATGACTGGGTCATAGACATCAATGGCATTTTTCCATGAATCTGGTATGTAAAGTATGGCGATCAAGCCTTTTTGATTAGATCATAACACATTAAGAGGCGTCCTCCACGGCTCCAGGAGCGGAGGGCTGTAGGTGGAGTTCAAAGTTCTACGAAATTCTTACACAGGCCCGAGTTAAGGCCAGTGAGTATCCTTTAGTATAGTCAGTATCAATGGCCCTTGATTTGCGATACAGAGACAAATCCTTTGGCCTCGTTTACCCAAGATTATCGTCATCAATGAACTTAATCAATATGGGTCAAAAACATAGACCAAACCGGTGGCCACAACAGAAATATATATGGATGGAATGGAATGGTAAGGGAAAATGAATCAATAGAAACTCTGCAGTAAATCTAGGTAGTTATGTAAAAGAGAATCGTGCCCGAGGCAATCGCTCGAGCTTTGCTTTGAATAATTGAAGCGACGTTACCCCCTTTTCTGCACATTATTACATCCTTCCCCGCGATGCCTCTCTAGGCCTCCGTTTCCACCTCCGCAGCTCCGTTCTCCGCACTCCCGGTGACTGCCTCATCGTCTGCATTAATGTCGATCAGGGACTCAGATGATGGTGGTTCAGGGACGACACCTTCCTTCTCCAAGCGCAAGTACTCATCCCACTCCGGGAACAGATCGTCGTCTGTCGCTACGACATCGGGAGCACCAGGGGGGGCACCGATGAGGCGAGCGATCTTCGATTTTCCGGATTGTTCCAGCGAAGCCTTCCATTGGACCACGAGCTCAGGAGCCCGGGACGGTTTGTAGGTCTGTGCGAACAGAACGGCTTCCGCAAGGCGGTTGGTCCGCACCAGGAGGTCGATACAACCATCGACATCCCCGAGCGACCATAGGGTAGAGAAAGCAACGTTGTGGAGACCAGCTTCCGAAGCTTGCTCGGCAAGCTGACGGAGACCGGCGCGGTTGCCGCTGGCGGTGTGCAGAAGGAGGAGCGACCCAAAATCCTTCGCGTTCGTGAAACACTCTTCGGCCAAGGCAAGGTTCCATGCTGTCATAGCGGCATCGCCAACGATCTTCCACTTGTGCTCGACGTTGGCTTCACGGGCAATCTCAAGGGCTGTGTCGAGGCTGTTCAGCGACAGAGCAAGCTCGAAGCGGTGCTCTGGATCGGTGGCCACCTCTAGGGCCATTTCCTTGTAGCCCTGACCCTCAAGGAAGCGTGCAACCTTGTTCATCTGATCCTGAGGGACGTCCTTGAGCAGCTCCGCGGCCATGTCCATATCGCCACGCAGCACCACTGTCTGGTACTCAACCATGCTCAGCGACAAGCCGAAGGAAACAACGTTGACATCCTTGTCGGCAAGGTATATACGACCGTCGCGCGGCAGATAGCCCAAGACATACATTCCCTGATCAAAGTGAGAGATTGTGTAGGTTTGGTCACCAACAAGGTAATTAAGGCGATTTGTCGAGCTGGTGTAAATAAAGCAGTCTCCAACCCATTGACCTGTCCTGACAGATTCGTTAACGTCGGTGACAACCTCAAAAGCAGACTCAACACCGTCTTCATCGGCTTCGCCAGCATTCAGCCCATTGATGTAGTTCTCCTTTGAAAATCGCAGAACGTAAAAGGTATCTTCACACGCAAGAGTAACCAGCTCTCCGGACTCAGACCAGTAGACCTGTGAACTTTGGTAAGACAATGCGATATGAGAACCGAGGGTCCATTCTCTAGACTTACAGCTTTCGGCTCGACTTCAATGCGTCGGACAAGGTTCCCTGTCTCCCAGTCGAACATGCCAATTCCTCCCTGACCCTTCACACCCAGAAGCACGCCGTCCGTGAGTCCTTCGGCCTGGAATCCCACATCGAGGCCACCGCTGACTTCTTTGAAGTTCTTAAAGATCTTGACACTGGTCGGTGACTCACGAATGGCATAGTCGTTGCTGTTGTCCTTTGAACCCCAGGCGAAATCCAGAGCCTGACCGAAAGCCTTATTTCTCCAGGCAAGAGCAGTGTAAATGATGTACTCTCCGTCACCGCAAACCGAAACAAATCGCCCATTGGGAGAGTGTGATAGTGTCTGAGGATAAACTTCGCATGAGCCCAATTCCTTCGTGGGCAGTGAAAGTGGTGCTCCATCCTTAATGCTGGGGTCACCACCCTTGATGACCGTCGATACCACTTCGTTATGTCTTGCCCAAATAATCTTGCCAGACCCATCCATCGAGACAGCAGGCTCTTCTCGTCCCATCTTCACGACCACCGCACCGTCATCGAAACCCATAGCAATACCTTGTCGGCCACGTTGATACGCAACACACCATGCTCTCTCCAGACCGTAGCTCAATGATTGCTCTAATCTGTATGTGTTTGCGTGCCATAGCTTGATTGTGCCGTCCTCAGATCCAGAGATGATAACCGGCAATTCAGGGTGGTAACAGGCGAATGAGACATTGCTTGTGTGGCCCTCCAAGGTCGCAATGAGTGCCTTGGTCGTATAGTCCCAGACCTTGACGGTTCTGTCATCAGAAGTTGTAAGAAGGTATGGTTTGTCAGCTTGTGGGTAGTAGTCAACGTGGTTCACACCCTTGGTCTCGTGAGCTTCCAAAGTGAAGTTAGCATGGGGGGAGCCCAGGCTCCAAATCTTGACAGTGCGGTCTAAGCATGCAGATGCGAATGTGTTCGTGTCCTTCGGATTGATGGCCAGGCCCATCACATAGTGGCTGTGACCTTCATAAACCTGAACGCACTTCCAACCTTTCTCCCAATCCCAGAGTTTAATCGTCATGTCATCGGAGGCTGTGAGAACAAATGGTTGCGTGGGGTGAACAGCGATCGATCGAATATAGTCGGGGTGAGCTTCGAACGATGCGATCTTCTCAGACGTATTGTAGTTGTAGACGCGGAGTTGGAAATCATCGGAGCCACAGACAATCCAGTTCTTGCGGGCGATGAATCGTCCCGCTCGTACAGGGACATCGGTGAGTTCAAAAGTTTTGATGATGGACTTAGAAGAAGATATCGGTCAGTCGAACTTCGAGAAAAGTGTCTTCTCAGTAGAGCTCACCTGGGTCTCGTACGACCAGATGTATACGTGACCTGCACGTCTTCATCAGCGCATTTGCAATTGCAACAACTCAGGTCGCTATCATACCGCTATATAATGTCGTCAGGATCTGATAGCAGGTCAGCATGTTTTAAGAGCCTAGAATCACCGAGAAAAGTACTCACCCATGGCTCCGTGGGGTGGAAGTCGATGCCCTTCACCCGCTCCGAGCGGGCGAAAAGCTGCCTCTGTCAAATCGCAACAATAATCAGCAACTATGTCATATATTCAAGCAATTGCATTCCGGAGTATTAAGCCGACAGCGCATATGCATCTGAGTGCTTGTCTGCGTACCTTAACATCCAATCTCATGTTGTATGTGGGGGGGAGAGACTATGTGCGGCGTCGGGGGGCGGCCTGTGGAAAAGGAAGCGGAAACAGGGCCACGAGCCGCTCAAACAGCCCAGCCTGGGATTGCAGAGGTCCTGGGTGAGAGGAAATGAATTGAAAATGTGGTCGACAAATTAAGATCAAAAGACCCCAGACAGAATGGCCCGCGGAGTCGACACAAACACTCAGGGACTGGCAGCGATGTGTCCACAAGGAGACGGATTCCCGCCAGCTATCTGGAATGGGCTAGCGACTCTCACCGCTCACCGCCTACGCTTTGTGTTCATTTACTTACTCCAGGGAGATCTACTTCGACGCCCACAGATCATGATACTTAGATAGCTGTTCAGAATCAATAATGATCTCGCAGTAAGATTTGACCTCATTCGATGGGCGCAAATGCGTACGCTGATGAATGTCGCATGTGCTGAGGGAACTCGACGGGCTAGGCACTCTCATTCGCGTGACCATGTACTCATTGTGTGATACATCCTCGCAAAGGATTCGATTTTCAGAAAGTTGAAGCAACAACTATGACCTCGTTCTTCAATTTGAGTTCGGGAAACGTGTGTCAGGTTCTACCACGCGGGGACTCGTCATCCAAGAGGATAACAACATCACTCCATCTGCAGGCTCGTTCCACAGGCAGGCTGGCGTGCTAGGACCCATGCGCCGCAACTATGAAGAATAATATTTCTTCAACCTCCTAAAAAAGGTTGTGATTGTCTCAAATGGGTGCCCACTCTAATGCAGGGCCAACGTTGGCTAATAAATACAAGTAATTTTGATTCGAACGAGTAATATGTGGGACATCAAAATTCCATTAAGGCGAAGAAGGGGGAATACGATCGAAGTAGTCCCACTGACCCGGGCGAGGCTTCTCTTCCAGTTCCTCCCACCTGTAAATCATTGAGTATCAGCTTCCCGGGGTCGCCAATGGGGGAGGTGCAAAAACTTACACTTTAGACTTGTACATTTCGTCGACAAGCTTCAGTTCATTCTCGGCGACCTGGATGACTTCCTCGATCAGACCAGCACCGATCTGCTTCTCAATCTCGGCGACCCTGCGACCTATGGTCAGTTTCCCCGCTAGTGACCGCAGAATAAGAGCCTAGGTCAACGAACTGTTCTGCCTCAAGGGCTGGCTCATTCTCCCACTTCATGTGCTCGGTAGCAAAGTCCGAATCTTTCGCCTCTGTGGCAGTCGATTCCTCAATAGCTTTGTGCCACCGTGCTTCTTCGTCCGCTGTGCGAGCAGGTCCCTCGGTAGTTGGCTCCAGGCTTTCGCCATTCCACTCCTCACCACGGGGATTGTCGCTTCCGTCATCGCGCATAAATCCCGCATAAGTTCCATCGGCGAGGCGGAGAGAAGCGAAGCGCTCGGGTTCGGCACTGACAGCCTTCTTCACACGCTCTAGCCAGGTATCATAACCTGGGGGTTTAACGGACTCGACGATCTGCAGGCGGTGGCGTGTCAATGCTTCGGTAGATTGACGGTAGACGGAGGACTCTGGGAAGCTCTTCAAGTTCTGCAAGGTGGTCTTGTAGAGGTAGATCAGTGTGGGACGAGGGCTGGGGTGGGTGACAAGGCCGGTCAAGCCGGTAGGAGCAAAGGGCTCCAAGTACCGGGCCGACTTGACGTTGGCCAACAACCGAAACGTAGATCTCATATTGATCTGAGGATATGTAGGAGATAGAGGAGAATTGGCCCGAAGGACTCAGTGTTCACCCCCAATGGCCAGGGGATTCGACAATAGCGGGACTATCTGCTATCTTCAGGGTGTCTCTGCGGAGTGATCGCACGAAGGTTGAGGTTCCATCGGTTATCGGAGAAACAGAGACTCCGGAAGGCCTCATAATGCAGTAACCAGTCTAAATCCCCCGGCCTCCAGCGAATTAATTCATGGGGCCAGACTTCAGGTCAACTTGGACTTTATCAGCCAACGTGCTAAGGGGGGCATCAACACTCACCCGCCTTCTCATCCATTTTGAGGGCCAAAGTCTTCTCGCAGCTCGCAGGTTCGTTCAGTGTTCTCTATTATAAGCAGTTGCTTCTGTTGCATTGCTTATCACGCCCTGACACTGCCCTGACGATTGAGCCCTTCGATAAACGTGGAGTTTGGTCCAATGTACCGACTGTGAAAACCTACTTCGACCCTTCTTCTTCTACGAGTTCCGACTTTCGTTTTCAGCGTTAAGCTATTGTTTTACAGGTCTTCGACCTTGACCACCTGCCAGTATGAGGTCCTCTTTGCTGGCGTGGTCGCTCCTTTCGCTTCTCTCTATCCCAACTTTTGCCATTCCTTCCGGCGATATCGCAAATGATCTCAGCCTTGCGAACAACCGCCTCGTCAAAAGAGCGGAACCAGTTGAAAAGGCTGACTCGGGGCCGGCGTCGACAACATTCAATGGCATCGAAGTGCCGCCCCTGAAAGAGTTGACACCAGAGAGCTTTGAGCAGCTTACCAAAAACGGTTACTGGTTTGTGACTATTCTACGCTTAGCAGTTACCCATGTCATAGTTTTATTAACGGTCTACAGGTTTGTGAAGCACTATTCTCCGGCATGTCCCCATTGCAAGGCGATCGCTCCCACATGGCAGACTCTCTACGAATACTACTATGTGAGTGCTCTATCTACGTTCGACACGATAGTACTTAGTCACGTTCTAACATGCGCTAGACATCGAAACCGATATCCTCGTCTTCTGAGCCCTCCGATACTCAATCCCTTAACTCGTTTCAAAATTTCTACAACTTTCACTTCGTTTCGATGAACTGTCTTGCGTTTCAGGATTTTTGCAAGAAACTGGATGTCAAATGGTTTCCGACATTTTCCCTTTACCATGATGGCAAACTGGTTGAACAGTTTGAGGGTGCTAAGACTATGGAAGGTCTAAGTGAGTTCGTTGAAGGCAAGTTAGAATCAATCCGACCTGGGTCTCGTCCTCCGAAAGGCGTTAAGCTTCCCAAGCCGGGCGACAAGCAGGTAGACACGGAAGCTGCCCCGGACATTCCAGCCGCCAAGGACAAGGACCGTGTGGCAGGAGCCAAGGCTGGTGAGAAGCATAACGAACATGTTGCTCAGCTCGCCAACGAGGAGTCTCCTGTGGAATCTGCCACCCCTAAGGTGAACTCGAAACCGTCCGCGCCTGCGAACCCTCAAGGGATCTCCGTTCCTCTTACAGCAGAGAGTTTCCAAAAGCTCGTCACGACTACCAGGGATCCCTGGTTCATCAAGTTCTATGCTCCGTGGTGCCATCACTGCCAGGCGCTGGCCCCCGTTTGGCAGGGAATGGCCCGGGAGATGCAGCATGTCCTCAACGTTGGAGAGGTGAATTGCGATGCAGAACCCAGACTTTGCAAGGACGCTCGGGTGAACGCCTACCCGACAATGTATTTCTTCCGCGGCGGCGAGCGAGTTGAATACACCGGTCTACGTGGTCTTGGCGATCTGGTCAACTACGCGAAGAAGGCTGTGGACGTTGGATCTGGTGTTCAGGATGTCGACGCAGCTCAATTCAAAGAGCTGGAAGAAAAGGAAGAAGTGATCTTCCTGTACTTCTACGACCACGCAACAACCTCGGAAGATTTTGAGGCCTTGGAACGTTTGACTCTCAGCCTGGTGGGTCATGCCAGACTGGTTAAGACTAGCAGTGCGGCTCTTGCCGAGCGGTTCAAGATCACAACCTGGCCTCGTCTCTTAGTATCGCGAGATGGACGGCCCAGTTACTACAATGCTCTGGCTCCCAAGGATATGCGGGACGTCCGACAAGTTCTGAACTGGATGCGCTCCGTTTGGCTGCCCATTGTCCCTGAACTCACAGTCTCTAACGCCCGTGAGATCATGGACGGAAGATATGTCGTTCTCGGGATCCTGAGCCGGCGTCGCTCGGATGATTTCATCCTTGCCAAGAGAGAACTGAAGAGCGCCGCTTTGGAATGGATGGACAAACAAACCCAGTTGTTCCGATTGGAGAGACAAGAACTTCGGGATGCTAAGCAGCTACGTATTGAGGAGGCAGAAGACCGCAATGACCAACGTGCCTTGCGGGCTGCCAAGAACATGCGCATTTCCATCCGAGAAGATGACAAGAAGCAAGTCGGATTTGCCTGGGTTGATGGTGAGTTCTGGGAACGGTGGCTGAGGACCACTTTTGGTATCGATATCGAGAACGGAGAGCGGGTCATCATCAATGACCAGGATGTAAGTATCATTCGAGAAGTGCTGCGTGTACCATTGCTGACCGCATCAATACAGAATCGACGCTATTGGGACGCCACTTCTAGTGGAGCTCCCATTATGGCCTCGCGCACCTCCATTCTCGAAACGATCCCGCTGGTCATTGCCGACTCGTCGAAGCTGAAGCCCAAGTCCACCGTCGGTACATTCGAATACATATTCTTTGTCACTCGGTCCTTTATTTCCGGACATCCCATCATTTTCGTCGCATTGTTGACCATGACCATTGTCGCCGTCACTTACTTGGCTCGAGGAAGGTTAGCAAAGCGCGGTCTCGGCCGTGGTGGCATCCTCGGTGCTGTTGGGGGCAACAGTGCCGGATTTTTCCGTCTCGATGGGAAGGAAGGTCTACTGAATGGGGGCGCAACTGGAAAGGTCGATTAGATCGACAGCATCAAGCGCGTTGTACAGTTAGGTTTCATTCTCCCGATGTTGTTTTTTATTGCGTATTTCCTATTGGACTTCTTCGTTGACTATGCCATAATCACTAAACGGGTCTCTGCTTTTGACACGGACGATATCTTTTTCATCTTCATTTTCTCTATTCGGCACAATCCATTTCTCATTATCGTTGACTCTGATTGATTTTGTTTGAAGCGGTGTTGGGCATGTGGTATACTCTACAATTGGAAGCCGCTCTGGGATTTTGTCATTACATGGACAAAATACACATAGACAACTATGCAAATGAATACCCGTCATGTCTGTCCTTGGTAGCAGGGAGCAGATGGTGCGAAGTGTCAATCTCATATATTCATGAATCTCATCACAAAATAATTTGAGAAACTTGAGAACAATCGAGACTCTTACGTACATGATGCTCCTGCCATGTCTGCTTCTTTCTTTTGTTCAAATTCACAATGTCTATCTAGATCTCGACTCTGGGTATTTAAGGAATAAAGGGTATGAAATCCGAAGCCTCTTATTAGACACCGTCATTGTCACGTGAGCTTGGTTTTGCGCCTGCTGATTGGCCGCAGTATTGCCGCACCATCGGAGCCTCTCGGTTTTCGTCGACCTGACGGCTCCAAGTTCCCGTTGCTGTCGTCGTTCATTCCATCGCTGGAGTAGTCCTTGTTTCGAGTGTCCTTATACACAACTAATCACAAAATGGTACGTTTTGTATGGAAACGATATCTGTCGATTGAGTTTTTGGCATCCTTGCGACGGGCACATGAATGACGCTTAACCGTGTAACTACGGTCTTCAACATGCTATACCATACCGATGCCTTGGAAGAAGAGGCTGAACGTTCAATTGCTGACGAATCTCTCCTTTTCTAGTTCTCGCAAACCCTCCGTCGTGCTGCGTCCCGGGCTGCTGATGCCTACCGCTCTCCTTTCGCTCCCAAGTGAGAACCCCGTTCGAGACTTGATACCCTACAGACATGGATGTTGCATGGAGGAATTTGGTATTCGGGCGAGGTCAATGAACTGCTCAGACCGTGGGTCAATGGTTTGTGCATTGATGAGTGATCTGGCCTCCATTGATATGTCCGAAGCAGTACTTGAGGGGACGCTTTGTCATTTAAAAGCACAGTCTGGCCGTTTTGGAGCAGACGAACAATGGAAAGCTGGGCTTTACTGACTCTCGTGCTTGATGAAAATTAGGTACTACGTTCCTGCCCACGTCCAGGGTCTGACCTTCAACACTGCCACCAAGTAGTGAGTCTCACCTTTGGTGTTTCTATCAAGACAAATATTCGAGCGGACAGCCTTCCGGAAATCCTGCGCGCTCGTTTTATTGCCATTCCGTTCTAATATGCTTTGATCTGTAGCGCTAGCATTGCTAGCACCTTCGGTGTTGCCGCTGGTACCTTCGCCCTCTTCTTCTTCGGTGAAGTGCCCCGTGTGCGCAACGACATCCTGCGCAAGGTTCCCTTCCTTGACGCGTACTTCGACCGCAGCATCCCTGCCGAGGACAACGTACGTACCTTTGAATCACTCTACAGGCTGTTGGGACGGTTTGCTGACCATTTACTAGCCGTTCTAAACGTTTTGCAACTCCTGCGCCGTCTCCTGTACCCCAAAATTCTACCTGGACTGGTTGGTCATCTGCGTGCGATACCGGCTCAGTGGTTAAAGCAAGGAATCGGTACTGTATTGTGTAGAATAGCGATGGCTTTTTCATAGCACATAGACACGCCTGGTCACCATCAACATTTCTCGTTCTCTTTCCTTCTTTGGCACGGAAATAAGGCTTAAAATGGCAAGCAACAGCAACATTTTGATGACTATGATCTCTCCAATCTATCCGGAGACCCTAATATTGCACTAGTACCAGCGACCTGAGTCTTCGCTTGGAGGTCTATTCTGCACGGGGTAAGTTCAGCATCAACGCCACACTTGTCATCATCTGTCAAGTACCATTCCATCAACCCTGTCGATTCTTTTCCCACAAAGGCAGGTATAGCCTGACGAACAGCTCTAGTCAAGCTACTTCTGCTCTGGAGAAAACGTGATGACCCAATAAATCAGCGTTATCCGGCCGCTTTGACGGCCTATTCCCGTCATCCAACGAAAACGAACAGGGGCGCTTATCTGGCACGCGTATCTCTGCTCTTCCTCTTATCAGCCACCGTGACTCTCCGGCAAATCGAACGCAGTTTATTCAACTCGAGATATTGATAAGGGATGTTTCCTGGCTTGTGAGTCTCCGTTTGACCTTCTGGTCGAAGCTTCCCCCAAGCTTTATTTGAATCCCCGCCGCCTGAAGTTTCCTCCTCGAGTATGGACTTGCCGCCAAGCTTTGTCTTGATGCATATGACTGTGTAGGATATCCACGAGGTCATCCATGCTTTTCAAGAAATAAACCAGCAGTAGGGCGGGGATTTTATTCTAATTCGACAAGGCAATCCTATATGACCCGCCCCTTGCGAGCGATGATCCTGTCGCAGCTCGGATAGTTGCGAGCTTAGCGTGACCAATGCGCCAAGCATATCAGGACTCTTCCCCTCATTCTTCCTAATCTTTGACGTTATCTATCAGGCGGTTTGGTCTCATTATCGACAGCAATGGCCCAAGAGTTTGGTTTTGGTGCCAGCGGGCGGGCTTTATGGTCGGTTTGGTCGAGTATATCTACTGCAATGCATCCCTGCTTTTTCATTGAGCGACAAGTGTCGGCTCATGCAAGGTGCTATCATCAGAGCTACCTTTTTGAGGGTTACACAAAGTTGGATTTGTCTGCTTTAATAAGGTCATGAGACACCTTGAACTCGTCCTTTCTGCTACCACTATTATTTTCCTCCGTGGACACAAGCAATACCTACTGTTACAGTTAGACTTGGACTAGACGCAGTAATGTCGTCTACCAAGACCGCTTCGAAACAAGCGGTTTATCCAGATGTCAACCACGATCCCGTCACGTCTGTCCTGCCAAACGGGGATATCCCGTACACGGATCATGAGATGGACGCGGACGAGCGGGTGATTGTGGCCCTGGGTTACAAGCAAGAATTCAAACGAGAGTTCTCTCTGTGGACTACGTTCTGCGTCAGCTTTGCCGTGCTAGGGCTACTTCCCTCGTTCGCGAGTACTCTGTACTATGGTAATAATACCTCGCTCTCCTGTCACGGTCCATCTGCCCGGCACTGACAGTGGCTTAAAGGAATGGGTTATGCGGGAACAGCAGGCATGGTCTGGGGGTGGATCATCGCCATGGTCTTTATTCAATGTGTGGCAATGGCAATGGCCGAACTATGTTCTGCAATGCCGACGAGGTAGGTTCATTGGATTTTTGCTTGTATCGCTCTCGTCAATGGACAACTTACTGGATTAGTGGTGGCTTGTACTACGCAGCGGCAGTTCTCGCACCTCCAGGGTACGGACCCTTTGCAGCCTGGCTCACAGGTTGGTCCAACTGGATTGGCCAAATCACAGCAGCGCCGTCGGTAAATTTTGCATTAGCGGCGATGATTCTGGCTGCTGCTTCGATTTCCAACCCGGACTATGTCCCAACCAGCTGGCAGACGTTCCTCCTCACGACGCTGATCATGATTATACACACCTTCATCAGTAGCATGCCGACGAAATGGGTCGCGAGAATCAATTCATACGGTTCGACCTTCAACATGATCGCTCTCGTTGTCGTCCTCATTGCCATTCCTGCGGGTACGAAGAATGAACCAAAATTCACGCCGTCGAAAGAGGTATGGGGAACCATTACCAACGGGACGGACTTTCCGGACGGAGTCGCTGTGCTCATGACCTTTGTCGGTGTCATCTGGACCATGTCGGGCTACGATTCTCCTTTCCATCTGAGCGAGGAATGCTCGAATGCAAACGTCGCCTCGCCGCGTGCCATTGTGATGACCTCTGGGATCGGCGGCCTCATGGGCTGGTTCCTGCAGCTGGTAGTCGCCTACACTGTCCTCGACATCGAGGCCGTGATTGACTCAGATCTCGGACAACCTTGGGCATCGTACTTGCTGCAAGTCATGCCGCGCAAGACAGCCATGGCCATCCTCGGACTGACCATTGTCTGCGGATTCTCCATGGGCCAGGGTTGCATGGTTGCCGCGTCGCGGGTGACCTACGCCTACGCTCGCGACGATTGCTTCCCATTGTCACGGATCTGGAAAAAGGTCAACGAGACGACCAAGACCCCTGTCAACGCCGTCATCCTCAACACTATCCTGGGTATTCTGATGTGCCTTCTTATTCTGGCGGGCGATGTGGCCATCGGAGCCTTGTTTTCCATTGGCGCCATTGCACAGTTCGTCGCCTTTGCCATACCCATTGCGATTCGGGTGTTCTTCGTGGGGAACCGCTTCCGCAAGGGACCATGGCACCTGGGACCCTTTGGACCGGCAATTGGAGGGCTCGGCGTCGTGTTTGTTCTGCTGATGGTGCCCATTTTGTGTTTTCCCAGCGTGAGGGGGGCGGATCTGACGCCTGACCAGATGAATTGGACATGTCTGGTCTGGGGTGCGCCGATGCTGGCGGTGACTATTTGGTGGGTCGTCGATGCACGCAGGTGGTTCAAGGGTCCCAAGATCAACGTGGAGCATGCGATCCATGGCGTGGAGGCGATTGTGGATGTGGGGGTGGAGGTGGAGGATCAACGAGAAAGTCAAGATGATGCAGTGAGCAAGTCTTCGCATTAGTCCTCCGTTGGTTTTACCATTTGGCGGTATCTAGCTATAGCTATCATGTAATTTTCTTCTGCCACTCTTGATAACCTTCATATTAATCGATTTTCTTCTATGAAATGCGGCAGCATACCAAACCGAGTACATCCTTTCATCGGAGCTTACATGCATCACCCAAGTGGACTGCTGGTCTTGTCCAAAAAGCAGCGAGATTCATATATATATACATTAATAGGGCAGCAGCTCGAACCGTTCGAATTCCGCCATTTGATATAAAAAGCCATGGCCAGAAGATGAAGTCTCTCAAGGACATTGTTCCTAGGCCCACTACAATGTCAGAACAAGACTGCCTCAGAGATATGTTCCATTCCTGCATTTGATAACCATGGTCTTTTCTAGTCTCAATATCAGATCCTCAGAGATGCGGATTCTGCCACTCCGTCTTAACCAGAGTCCCACACAGCTTATCCCCCCTCTAGCATTGGATGAGGCTTAGCATTAACGTGCATGACTTGATTCTACCGACTATCCGCTGGCTTGATGCAAGCTCCACACTCCATCCTGGAAGCACGGAATATCTATCGGAAAATCTATAACACGTACGCTGGCTGCGTCGGGAGATGCTCAATTTCCCACATACCAAGCAGGTAACATGGGTTAAGATAAAGGAATCTGGACTACAGCGGATGGATCGCATGCCAAAGTTCAGTCCAGCCGTGAGTCTGGAATAGAGGTATATCGCATTCGACTGTGGAACTCATGCAGCTCATTTGATTGTCCTTGTTACTCGCGTCCGCACCGTGTTTCTGTCTATATAAAGTAATCAGCGTGGTCCATCTGGTGCAATGTCCACTCCTGAGACTGATAAATATAGTAACCTCCCTTTCTACTCTGTATATCGAATCTAGTATTTTCATGCATGGGGGAAATCCAGGGGTAAGTTAAGCGGTTCCTACTACTCCGTACTACTTCGTCACTTCGTCAACTGTTGATTTCAACCAGGACCTTATAGTTACAAAGCTTTTATTCCGTGCTTATCCTTCGAGTACTCATTCGACAGATGGTCCATAGCACATGCAACGCTTAGAGATATCCTCTCGCTGGAAGCGCGACAACCACATGCTTGGGCTACAAGCTATCATGGGTTCCATCACAACACACTATCACTATCCAACCATGGAGCTCAATGAGGTTATTCGGGCTACGAAAGTATAATCGTGCCGCAGCCCGCGTGCGTTTTGCCAACGGCGTGTAGTTTACTCGATTTGTCGATCAACGCTCCTTTTCCGGTCTCAGGATTGACAGGGGTTGCGTAGATAAGACTCGCTTTGTTTTTACGACCTAGAGGGGTAAGATTTCCATCAACACCATATTCCGGTTTAATCTTTGCGACGCTGTAGGATGCCCTTATGGTGAAAAGGGGCTATAGTAGTTGTTAGGAGGAGCTTCGTATATTTGGGGTATTCTCTTGAATATGTCCGTGTCTACGGCGTACTCCCTAATCTCGACTCCTTAATGTCCAGAGGCAGAGAGAGGGCCTACACGGTACCTTCTTCGTTTCTGTTACTTTATGACGCGGCTGGTGATGAAGTGAGGCGGCTGAGGCCGATGATATGAGACAGTTAGAAATCCCTCATATAGGATAGACCCCTATGCATCAAGATGATCTACAGAGTACCCCTCGGTACAGATTGGAAATTGTAGCTGCAACGCAGGGACAGACAGATATTCTGTAAACAATGACGTTTGGCGGGGCTCACTCCCCCTCTCAGACAGTTTCATCCAAGCATAAGCAATATCCAGATAAGCTGATTACTCAGCTATGCAATCAAGATCAACTAGTCGAGTAACCTCAACCGCTCAACAAATCAGACAAATTTTGCTCGCACAACTACCCGAAGAAGTCAAGACTCCGCTTGGCATGAGGTGTGTGGCGTATTCGCCTCCAAGGGTTCTAAAATTTCTAATTGGCTGCCATGCTCACCTGAAACTGGGCGATCCAGACACAGTCTTCGGCTTTACTCCGGTATGAATCGGAAAAACAGGATCTCCAGGGCGAAACTACCGAGGGGAAACCCCTGGGCCGAAAGAATCCCGGATGGGTCGGAAAGGCTTCAGATTTGCCTGCAGAGGACTCGAGCCAGGTTGACGGACTCAATAATTCCAGAAGTACTCGGTGGTTGATGGTTGAAGGTCCCTGCTGCACTGCTTTGTTTTGCTATGAAGGATTGAAGTGAGCTTTGGATTTGGTAGTCATGTAGGTAGAAATTTGAGTTGGCTGTTGACTGCGGGCTCTATCTCGCTTTCGTCATTCAAGCTTTGATGCAGCTTAGGGATACTAGGGACTAGGAGCATCAGATTCAGTCGGCTCTTATTTCGCTGCGCAATGTCCATATAGATAGAGATTCGCATTACGCAACTAACTAAGGTAAACTTCTCTGGCGTTTAACATGGCTTATTACAGCCATGTAACTCCCAATACCTTGATGAGCAGTATTACTACCTTAGGCAGTGAGTTGTCCAAGGCCTCTTGAAAACCGTCTCTGCTGAAAGGTCAAGCAATCAAAACAAAACTATGAAATATGAGCCTGATGAAATGGTCAAAACAATCATCCTCAGCGGTGATATGGTACGGAAGGACTCAAAGTACAGATTAGGCCACACCGCCAAGTGCCAGTTGCATATTGGACGGTTGGACCACCCATTGAGTTGTCCTTCCGTGGAAGTTTCTATGAGCGGACCAGGGCTTCTCAAAGTGGAGCTGAATCCCTTCAGGTTGCCGGGATTGGACCGCCACATTGGGCGAGCTGCATTCTCCATCCTGGGTAGTGGGATGCATCATGCATCGCGCTGTCATCCTCAGACCTCAGACATCTTACACAGGCAGTTGGGCCCTGGAGTGATGAAACGCTGTTGTTTGGAACCATGGGTGCACTGTAAGTGGCAACTGGAGCGAGTCGACCTTGACTTGCAGTGCGGTCGGTGTCTGGACGCTGTTGACAAATTGGCTTCTGGAATTGACTTTCATGAAATTTAAGTTTCATTTTGGCTTGTTGTTGAGTATTAATGGTATGATTCCATGTATCAAACGGAACATTGTTTGTCACATCATCTGAGCTATATTTGTGATGACAACTATTGATCATGTCGCGGAATTCCTCCACCTGCATACAGAGTACACCGTTCCTTCGTACATGCATTGTTGACTACTACTCTAGGGATTATTGAATTGGTAGCTGCCTAGCAGCCCAGCAGGGGAGGTAGGCGGAATTTTCCCTAGGTATGAGACAAGATCATTGCCGCGCTCTTTCCGCGCAACGCGGGAATGTATTAGGATGTATTACAGTACGTTGACTAGAAACCTATAATTTGGAAATCATTATGTATTTGAATATTGAACACGGATTGCAAAAGAGAGATATGCTCCTTCATACCACTTATCATTCGTTGTCTGATGGACATATCATTCTTCGACACATATGTACTGATATTGAATTAATTACCCTCCCAGGCAAATCAGATAGGCAAGCTTGAAGAAGGATCTATGCAACGATCCCGCCTCTGGTTATGCCGTTGTGGTCCACTATCGAAGCGGGAGAAGCTCTCAGCGAAAATCTCCTGGTGGAGAATAACCGCCGGCCTTGTTGAGTCTAAAAGATGATGGGCCCATCTCATGATCTTGCAGTTGTAGAAGTAAACACCAACTATACTTCTTGATAATAACAAGCTGCTGTTCTGGTCAATTGCAAGCCGGTTGACCGGTTCGATGAGGGGTTCAATTTCTCCAGTTCCTCTGCCCTACAGTGTACCTGTAATTGCTGTGTAACGAGAATCAAAAATCTCTCAGTCAGGCTCTCCGTCTATTGCCGATATGATTCATCATACTTTCCTCATTGGGATGGTGGCAAAAGGCCACGACACCAGAACCACGGACGGGCTAATTAGGATTGGACGGTTTGGGTCGAGCTTTTTCGGTCGGTATTTTGCCTCGGGCAAGGAAGTACGTACGTATTACAGTGTAGATACTCCCGTCGGTACTGCCATTCTCCGTTGCATTCTACCTGGTTGCTAGATACTACTGCATAATTGCATAGAAATACGGGGAATTGCGCGGCATCATTAAGACTGAAAAGAATTTGAGGACAAGAGTGATGTTCATAGAGTCTAGATGGGTTTTAACGGCCGATGACAGTGATCAACCATCATTATTTGAGAATATTGTTGTATGAAGATGGTCATAGCGACGTACGCGCTCCTGGTCTTTTTATTGTTTGTTGTTCATAGACTAGAGCAACATACTCGCTTCTATTTTCAGATCGAGGGGTGCGAAACCATTCGAGTCCCGTTGAATGGAATTGATATATATTCTCCAGTGAAAATCAGATCCATGGCATGGTACTTTTGATCGCATCGAATTATCTTCGCAGCTAATCTATGTGTGAATCGGTAGATGCTGCGAAGGAATCCAATTGCATGATCATATTTGCTGGAGTGCTGGTGAGCCGTTGCGCTCCGCAGTGACACTGCAGAAAAGATAGAGGTCTAGACAAGACAGTAGTAGATGGTACTTTGTAGGCAACAACTGGTCACGAGCCTTGATGTGGACAATCATACTGGCAATCCGCGGGATATTGCTCAGGTGCTTTTAAAGTATTGGCTGTCTCAATAGGTCTGAGTGACCGCAATGCAGAGCGTCCTATAATAATATATCTCCAGCGAAGCACTCGGTCAAGTTGATGTCCATACTCCCAGGAATTATTGATGATTGATAACACTAAAACAACTGTGCACAGCACCCATGCTGTCAAGTATATCTAAATATGCCAAAAGATGGAGTAGGTGGGCTATGACCCATATTCATGAAGATCTTGTTCATTGAATCTAGGATCCAAACATGTGCCACTCCACTCGTCCTCACAAGTCACAACAGTGATGACCATGATAAGGTTCTACCACTGCGAGCTACCATCCTCGCATGTGGGATCGATGTGGATGTGCCATGAGGATCCCGTTGAGCCCCTGAAGAACATCTGGATGGGCGGGACTGTCAATTGCGGAGAACTGGTGCAAGAGCTGGAGTCCCTCCACTTGAGCTTAAGCTTGACAACAACAACAACTGGCTATGGAACAACAACAATAGGACAATGATTCAACTGAAGCGCAGCAAGCCTGCAACAAGAAGCACACATAGACTTTGATCAACCAATGTTTGTCGCTGATTCTCCGTATTCGGCACAAACTATGGATGAGAAAGGAGCTGAACGCAATCGGAGCAGCGCTTGGTAAGTACGGTTACGTATGTCCCTGTCGTGGACTAGTACCTACCTGTCAATTAATATTATTATTGATTTCGATACCTAGGTTCAGCATGGAATCATGATCCTTGTCCTGAAAGCAGCATAGACCATAGGTTAAGTTTCTTCCAGCCTCCCACAACTAGGTAGCATGCATGGCGTAGGGCGAATGGCTTGCTTCCTCTTTCTTCCGCCCCTCCATCAACTTTAGTACCTATCTACCTAGATAGACTAGTTACAACCTGGGTAATGGATGATCCTCATTCTATTCCCCTCCTTGAGATATATAATTCTTGTTGTGTAGGTACTCAGCTGCAGAGCAAAGTAGATTATGCCTATATCAGTAAAATGAAATATACTGATGTTCTGGAATCTGGACGATCATTGATGTCTGTTGACGACTGGTCTTGTCTGATTGCGTGATAAATCAAGGCCGAAACCTGACCCGGAACAGAAAAAGCACACAACCGCTTGCGTTCTCACTCAAGATTGGCAGGCTTCCCAAGAACCCCTGGCAAGTCACCTGTGAACAAGTCACTGCCAAGTATCTTTTACGTATCTGTATGCGGCAAGTGTACTGTTGTGGTACTTCCCGATGGCTGTCTTCGGAACACGCCCGACCTCTTCCTGTACACAACCGGTTTAACCACTTTCATCATCGAACTATCGCACGGATTTGGATAAGTAGGTAGCATTCAAAGTGAAAATTATTGGAAGCCGAAGCATATGAAGATTTAAAATTCATCATCACGACCGTAGGTAGGTATCATAGTGATAACAATTTCCCTCACCGACCAACAATTATCTCATGATTTTCCCCTGCTTGCCGCCGCTGCCAACTAAATTCACTTCTGCATCTTCCTGCTTTCCGGATGGTCGATGTCCGGAATTCAATCTGATTAGGTGCTGAGCCGATTTTGCCGTTTTCCCTGTGCTGGTAAGGAAATTCATTGGATGTTTTTCATGGCTTGACCGTTTCCATACTCCAGCAGGGAAAAGAATGATAAACTACTACCTACATAGGTACCAAGTGCTGGAAAGTAATGTCACAAAATCACAAGTCTGCAGTATGTGAGCATTCGACTCTCAATAATCTCAAAAAGCAGAGATTTGTATGTATGATTTGGTAGAATTGCACGTATTCTCCCTACCTATATACCACCCTCGAAGCTCGGCTCCTGGGATGCTGCTGGATGACCGGGAACTGGACGAAGCGCGAATCAGGTCAACGGCACACAACAACCGTTCCAAACGTTGCGTGCTAGGTTGCTTAGGTACTCTTACTCTTACAAAATACAGTACCTACCTACGATGTTTATGAATTTAGAGATCTGAGATTCCTTTTTTGAGTCGAAGTACTTAGCAGTTGGACCTCTGTAGTCTGTAATAATAATGATAGAAATAATAATTGATCATAAAAATGATGATAAATCATCCGGTTGTCAGATCAATGTCTTGTTGTTTTTTGCGCTTCTGTAACTGTTTTCCGCGTTTTGCCTCCCAGAGTTAGTTACGATCGGCCGCCGGCCGTCCTCGTCGGTATGCACTATGTAAACTAGTCTGATCTCTCGTCCTTTTTCTACCTCTTAACTATCTATTCATCTAGTTAATATCTTTCCTATTCCTTTTCCTCTCTCCTCCCCGAAAGGTGCCAGCCAATTTCCTCCTAGTAAGTCTCCCTTCTAAATTCTCTCAGCTCTTCTGCATTTTGATTTTCTGGCGCGTCTTTTTCCTCTTCCATTTTTTTTATACTTTACGCCGCCATCGTTCGTCGCCCCCCTCCATTCCCCGTGACCATTGACCAGACGGCTACACAGTACCTTGGTGCTGCTGTCTTCTGAATTTTTATCATTTTTATTTTATTTTATTATTATTGGTTTTCTTTTTTTTTTTTCCTTTTCCCCCCTCTCATACTTTTTATTTTTGGTTTTCAAAAAAAATTTTTTCTTCTCTTGCTTTCCTTTGCCCTTGGTCATTTTCTATCAACTCTTGTACTTTTTCTTTTTCCCTCCCCCTTCCTCTCCTCTCCTCCACTCTCCTAAACTCCGCACCTATACGCGTTGTTCTTTGCAGCCCTTCTTCTGTCGTTGTTGAATCAGACATTGTCCCTATCCGAAGATCCTGGTCCCCATCTCGCGCATCTGTTGACGCGAAGCAGATTTTGGCTAGTATTCTTCCCACTCTAGCACTGCTGGTTGTGCTAGACCCACTTGCACGCCGCTTCCCTGGTGGATACAGAACCATTGACTCTTCTGACAACGTGCGGATAAAAAGAAGTTCCCACACAACTTGATTTTCTTGTGGGTGACCGTGGGGAATTCAGATTAAGCATTCAACTTCAATCCTGACACTCTTCTTCTGCAGTGGAGTCGAACTCGATCCCGTACGCATCCATTGTTGTTCCTGCAGTTTCCTCCTCATCACTGCTTTTCGTTGTTGTGAAGGACCGCCTTTCCGTCGCAACCGACCTTGTCCTACCTTGCTCTCTCCGCGTCACAGGTGGGAGAGGCTCAGTGACCTTACTGGAAGGACGAGAAAAGAAAAAGTCTTGAGCAAAGGAAAGGTAGTCAACCAGTTGATCCTGGGCGACATTGAACGGATTTCAGTAATCCGCTGAGCTTCGCTTCCCGTTCGAAAACGTCAGGGAAGAGGGATTGTCTTGGTCTACGATCGATGATCGGGATACCGTGAACCTTTTTCGTCCAGTTCAGCCCTATCCTTTCTCCCCTCTCGCGTCTTCACCGACCCCTCCTCCGCTTCACGATGGATCCCAGATCTCATCCTTCACGGCCCCCATCCACCAGCCTTCCCCAAGGCTCCACGCCTCTTTCCTCGACGCCCATATCGAGCATGCCAATGCCCCAGTACACCATGCAGCCTCAGTACCCTGTGTCTCAGCCGCACACCCTTCCTCCGCTGCAGCCCCATCACAGTCAATCTCCTGGCCCCCATTCCTACATGGGTCAGCCGCACTACCGGCCGGATCTCTCGAGGTATCCCGCGTCTACTCATGATGTGTACGCGTCGTCGGCTGCACCCATCATGCCCCATACCACCGTGGGTAGCTTGCCACCTTCAACCTTCCTCTCCCACCCCAACCACCAAGCGCACGCACAACAGTCGCAACACTATCCTCCTCCGCACAGCGTGCTACCCCCGGCCTCGAGCGCGCAGACTTACCCGCAACCAATTGCACCCGCTCCGCCACGGGATCGCCGCTCCGATTTCAATGGTATGCCTTCCGGCGCTTTCAGCTATCCCGACGGCAAGGCTTCGCCTTGGATGAACCCCGATCCGGTCGCAGCTGCGAACGGTACAGGACCTTATGCTGCAAAGGAGCCCCCACGCACTCAAGTAGTTGGATCTCAAGGCCGACGCGGTATTCTTCCGAGCGTTCCTGGTCGCGCGACTCCTGTCACCAATGGTGTCAATGGTACCGCCAAAAATACGACGATCCCAGCCAAGGACGCTGACGGAAAGTTCCCTTGCCCTCACTGCAACAAGACATACCTTCACGCTAAACACTTGAAGCGCCACCTGCTTAGACGTGAGTATTTTGCATTTAGATTATCCTTATCAGGTATCGACTAATCAAATTTCTCACCCTTCTAGACACTGGTGACCGCCCATACATGTGTGTTCTCTGCAAGGACACTTTCTCTCGCAGTGATATTCTGAAGCGCCATTTCCAGAAGTGCTCGATCAGACGCGGTAACCCCACCGGAGCTACCCACTTGTCGCATCCCCAGGCACATCTGAAGAGGTCTCAGGCTCAAGCTGCAGCAAATACCGCGAAAAGTTTACAGGAGGAAGTCAGTAGTACCGTCCCGCCTTCCAATGGCATTGCGGGTGCGGCTTTCAGCGAGGGGGCCGTGAATGGGAATGGTCTGGCTGCAGCCCGACCAGGTTTCACGGACCAGCAGCCTCTAGGCTTTACGATGCAGTCTGTCAATGGGTTGAGCCGTGGTCAGCCAGACGATGCCTTCGCTCATGGACAAGCTCATCAGAGAGCATCCTGGATGGCTACTCCCAAGCAGAACCCGTACCTTGTGCAGCCTGGCACTGAAGCACCTAACCAGCAGCTGAATGTTGACCGCCCTTCCCTTGAACAGGTGAAACCCCCTGTCGTTGACCCCAAGCGTCCCATGATGCCTGGTCCCGACCCGAATCACGCTGGTGGACTTGATTGGACCTCCATGTTCCAGCCCGGAGCCTCTGACGGCTATATCAATCAGGTGTTCCCCCAGTCCATGGCATCCGGCCAGGAGTCGATTCAAGCTCAGGTTGAAACTGAACGAAAGTTCTACCCTACCACTACGACGGCTGGTCCTCAAGAAGGCGGAATGAACGGTTTATACTTGGCGTCGACTACTCTCGGTGGTGATGGTGAGTAAAATGAGAACACACGTGGCGTTGTCCGAATAATCATTAAGAATAACTTTCTAATTTTGATTCATCCAGGTACCGTGCAGGCTGCTAGACAATAGTCAATGGCTGAACGAAATGGACGCGACCCGACTAGTAGGGAAGCCTGTGGGTATTGTTCCAGCAAGATGAACACCTGCTCGAGCTTTTATATGGAGCGGAAAAGGCAAGGTTTCACTTTGTTGTTGACTGCCGCGGGCTTCGCTTTGGGACTGATCTACCGTCCGGAAGCTCATACGAGATTTATTTTCGTGGCTTCTACAACAAACGTCATTTGATTTTCTACTCCAAAAACGAAAGGTTTCTTCCGGTCAGCATTTTTCTACGGCGAGCGCAGTATTGCGGCGGTTCTGAATCGGGTTTGATTTTCTTCGACTCCATTACGAGTGGCAGATGGATTGGTGTGTGGTTTATCCGGCGTCCACAAATAGACTTGGGCATGTGTTATTGTGTTTGTGTTCTTGTTCACTTCCCTCATCTCGTCGACGCGACCAAATGATCCTCACGGGAAGGTTGCCGTCGCCTTCTGGTCTCGATTCGCATGACCTCCTTGTACTTTCGAATACCGAACGCGCGCGGAGAAGGACAGTTGTTGAATTTCCGATTGCATCACTTTACGGCCGTTCAGATCCGCATTTCATTTCCCTGTCGACCATGTAAGTAAAATTCTGTACGCTCTGCTCGGACATATGAGCTTGATTTGGGCCAAGAGACATTTGTGGTGTTTTTCGTCTTCATTTTTTTTGTTTGTTATTACATTGTGTGTGTGTTTTTTATGATTTCATTCTCATTATGTTATTTTCCTTCCCCCTCCTTTGTTCTGTTTGCCCTCTTCTCATTTGTGCAAAAAAAAGAGGGCGTGATATGTCTCTCAAGGATCAGATTTTTCATACGATCGGCGGCTGGGTTGTGTTCAAGGACGACGGCGCGCCGTACATCTCTTTTCTTTGAGCACTGAAATCTCTGGTCGGCCATATGAGGTGATTCTATACGCGCTATGTGCTAGAGTGTGCATTTGTCTGTGTTCGAGCCATGTTCGTCTTTCCGTCTTCCGATCGGGTTGGAATCGGCCACTTGGTGGTGTACCGATTCAACCGGGTCGGATACTAGCAGGCAAACAACGCCTGTGCATGTTGCTTTTGACGAAGGCAGCATGGGACAGACGAGCAATGGGAACACAAAAAAAAAAAGAAATCAAGACGAAAAGGAAGAGAAAACCAGGAAGACCTCGGAGGGGGGGAAAAAGGAATTGAAAAAGAAATAGATTATAGACAGTCGATGTTCGATTAACCTGCAAAAGACGGGCAAATGGGAAAAATTCTACTATTGCAAAATTTCTATCTGACCTAGATTTACTACTAGATTTACTATGTAAACAACATGTCCAGCTCATGGCGAGCACAAATGGATATCATTCTGAGGAGGTAGATGCACATGTACAACACTGTTGGACTCTTCCCTTTTGCCCGGCGCGGAGATGTGCTTCAGGTTCCGATATTTCCCTACCTCAAGCTGCAACTGCAGGTCGTCTAGATTTCCCCTCATCCGTCGGAGTTCAGAACTTCATCTGATCGAAGATCGCATGCAGGGTACACACTGTCTACAAATGAGATGATCGATGTTTCAACGGGTTCCCCTCGTTTTATTGAGTACCTCTGGATAAGAAGAGAAGCCAACCCCACGGTTCCCCTCCGCTACTGTATTAGGTCCACCGAGTACTCCCAACCCCAGGGTCATGACTGCTCTGTCATTCAGTATAATTTGATCTGTTCTTCAAACTCCTGCCTCTCTTGTCATCAGTGCCAGTATTCCCAATCAATCTTACTTCTGAAACTGTCATTCTTTCTCAGCATGGGGCCTCATACTAACGAACCCGCAGTAGTAAGCGAGTGAAGACGTCACCGCCGAGTCTCTTTCCTTCTCCAGGCGATATCACCAACGGCTGATTGGCTCGTCCAGCGGCAAGCACCCAGAACGGGTCACTTCGGAGAGACTCTGGAATCCTTCATCTCGCACTTCTATCTCTCTCCCTTCTACTCTGTACAGCAAAGTATCACCAAACGTTCGAATGATTCGTTCTTCTAGTCGCCCCGCACAGTTGGAATACAAAGTAGTCGATCCGGAGGCATTTCTTGACAGATCTATTCCCTCTCTGTCTCCCTCCCGTTGCCGCTGCTAAAACTGGGAAGCCGAGGAATTACCGCCACTCCTAGTCTACTACGCCCATCGCCTCATTCGAGTAGTATACGTGATTCAAGGTGCTTTCTGGCACTTTACGAAGCCGACGAGACAGGTTGGATTCAGGATACGGTTCTCATTAGGGTCTTCCCCATTCGAGTGCTACTTGACAAACTGTTGGACTTTGTTATAAGCCCTTACGGAAGCCGAACAGAGTCTCGTCCATCATGTCAACCAACAGACCATTTCTGGCCAACTTCCTGGCAGCGTTTCGAGCCCAATCGACGTACAAGGCCTCAACGGCCGGCACTCAGTCTGCCGCCGGTCCATCGTCCTCACTCTCGGCCACACAGATCTCTCAAGGGGCCCGAGCAATAGCCACCAAAGCCGGTGGCGGCTCAAATGCGGCCTCTCCAGCAGACCAAGCATCCTCTTCTACCACTGCCGCCGTACAAGCGGCATCAAACCACCACTATCATCACCACTCCTCCCCCGCGGCTGCCACATCTTCACATGCTAGACCTCACTCCCACCCACGACCATCGCTGAACCAGACTCCCTCGAGTACAGAGTCCCCTGCTTCTTCCGTCTCGACCCCTCTAGCTCCGTCTTCCCCGCCTACGCCTGCCTCGTCAAATCCCATCCCCATCGCGGACGGTCAGGACCGCCAACGGCGAGGGAGTGACAGTTCCAGTGGATCGGGAGGCTTCCGGGATGCCCTTGGCCCGGAGAAGTGGTATATCGGCGGTCGAACGGCGGGAGGGGAGGAGCGCTTCTACCGGTTAGGAATGGTGACCAAAGGTGGTGGACGATTGGGAGGCAGTGGACGAGTCGGGAGCATTGATCAGTTAAGCCTTTGATCTGCTTTTGCTCTGATTCAATGGAAAAATTATCCACCTTGATGATCCTTATGACTGCGAAAATTCTATTATGGATTGGCGTTTTGAGTTATTGGCATTGGTTGGGCGTTGAAGGCGTTTACACAGCGAGGCTCTTGGGTGGAGGCTGGGAATGGGATTTGTGAAGAAAAGAACCATTGCGTGTCATTACTTGGTTGCTTTCTTGTCTGTCTTTGCGATTTCTTCCTTTCTTGTCTATCACTGCTCCGCTCAGGATGTCTTACACTGCCTCGAGAGTATATCTATCGATCCGTCTGTACATGAGGATATAGCCTGGTTGTATGTATATGGAACCGTGAATATTGACTACAACAAGTGATCAGAATGTACTTCTCACATAGCTGATAAGTTTATTTGATACAGACCTCACGTTATCTTTGCATTCGCAGTTCTGGACGCGGATTTATTGCATATGGCTTGAAGCTCGTACGAGGGCAGGTCGATGTCACCGTGTAATCCTACGCCTAATACGGTCATACATAACGAACAATACAAGTATAGGACATGTTCACACTCAAACACTCCCATCACCCTCCTCCCTCCTCTCCCCCGCCAACAACCTCTCCCTCTCCCTCTCCGTCCCCTCAACCACCTCCTTCGGCGCCCCATCACTCAGCCAAAGCATTGGTGCAGCCGTCAACCCCGCCAACAACCCGAGGGTCCACGCCATCGTCTTCCACCCAAACCGATACTCAACGAACCCACCCCAAAGCGGACCCAGGAACAGCCCCATAAACGAGGACATGGTCTGGATGCCGAACGCCTGCGCCACGGCCCCTCGTTTCCCGAAGATCCCGGGCCGCGCGCGCTCCATTTCCTCGAGGACCTGCTGCGTTTCGACGTACAGCGCGGGCACGCAGGCGTTGATTAGGAGGCCGATGAGGGTGAGGAGGGAGAGGAGGAGGATGATGTGTGGGGTTGTGTTGGATTCGACGAAGCGGAGGCTGATGAGGGGTGGGGAGAGGAGGAGGAAGCCGGTGAAGGTTACGAGGCGGGCGCCGTAGCGGTCTGAGATGGAGCCTGGGATCGCTGATTAGAGTGTGCTGGAGGGTGTTTGGCTGGCTGGCGGACTGGCTGGCTTACCAAAGTATGGTTCGAAGAGGGCTGTTATGGCTGAGGGGAGGAAGGCCATTCCCGCGCCGAAGGGGGTCCAGCCGAATTTGTTTTCGACAAAGACGGGGATTGTCTGTCGGGTTTGAGCGTGAGTATGTTTCTCTTGGAATGGGCCAGATTGAGGACTGTGGGGGAGCGTACCGAGTCGAATGCGGAGTATAAGATGCCCTGGACGAGAAGGGCGAAGGAGGAGATCATCACCCGTGGCTGTCTGGCTATGCGCAACAGAGTAATGTTCCTCCATCCCTTGGGAGAGTCCGAGATCTCGGATGAGTGCTGAGGGTATTCCTCACCCGGGTTCTCCGCGGGGGAGTCCGACAACCACGCGCGAGCGACCTTCTTCTCGATTACGGCGATTCTCATCACCAAGTCGACGCCGATGATGGCAAACGCCATCGCAAACACCGCATTGTACCCGGCAGCATTGTAGACTAGTCCGCCAAGCAGCGGACCGAGGAGGAAGCCCAGCGCGATCGACGAACCCAGATACCCGATCGTCTGGCCCAGATTATCGAACGAGACCGAGTCGGTCATGAGCGCCAGGCCCGCGACAGCCACCATGGCTGTCGCACCGCCCTGAAGCAACCGCGCAACGATGAACAGCCACACGGTATGTGCGACCGCCAGCATCCCCATGGAGGCGCCGAGCAGGATGAGCCCGAACAGGTAGGGGAACTGGCGGGTGGGCGCGATGTCGACGAGGTACCCGAAGATGGGGCAGCAGATGAACGCGACGGCTGCCTCGCACATCAAGAGTATACTGACCCAGTATTCACCTAAACACGGAATATGTTAGCAGCAGCGTCGTTTGAAGACAAGCAGCATTTTGCGCGACATACGTTCATCGTATGGAACTCCTGCTCTGTCGACAAGCGCAGTTGGCATCACTGGAACAATCTACCACGTCTGATTTCAGCAATTGGGAGGACATTATGTGGCATAGCTGCTCACCATTGCATATAAGAAATAGTCCTGGAAGAGAAAGTCAATGTCCGGAAGGGTAACAACGCTAGTTTAGATGAGAGTGAGCCACTCACTGTAAATGACGATGTCCATACTGTGGCGACAATGAACGCTGTAGACGAACGTATTTGTAGAAGCCAGGGAGGGCGTTTATGCCCTTTGCTGCTTGAGAAAAACATGGTCTGCTTGGATTCTGTTCAGACAGTTGCAGTTAAACAAGTGTGCTCAGTTGCCTTGCCTTTGTCAATCTTCAGCTGGCGCAGTCGAACTAGCATAGCAGACTTTGATGCATCAGCAGCAACCCTAGCTCATCTTTTGACCCAACCAGTCCAATGACTTGATATTCTGAAGCTGATGACAAGCTGCTCTTGCCAATGATCTAAGAGCTTATTAACACGATGATAGACAAAGAGAAGAAGAGTGGAGCAATAGAGCTCGAATCATCTATCTAGTGAGCAGCCAATGAGAATGATGAGTTGCGCTGGATAATTACTTCAACAACAATCATTGACCTACACCAATGCTGTGTTTTTCTTGCGCACAAGCTAACACGCAGCTTCTCAGATGAGAGGATCTCTGATATTATGCGAACCAACAATCATTATCGACAATCAACATGCTGGTACGTCGGGGGGTGGTTTCCCCTGCATTCCTCACTGTCATTCTAAGTGGTGACTCCACAGTCCAGACAGACTCGCGAAAAAGCGAAGCAGAGCTCTCATACTCCAGATTCAAAGACTGAGCGTGTATTAGCAATTGTACCATCATTGCAGAACTGAGGTTGTCCATGGCGAGAACTGATCCTCGGCCAAGTTCCTTTGTCCAGTGGCTCGCATGTCAACTCCATCCGGCCAGGTACCTAGTCGCAGGTACAACTCAATCGTTCAAAGAGCATCCTCATTACCCTCATCATCAATGGTTTCCATCTACTAATCGCATCATGCAATGAACTGCAGGGCAGTCGCCGGCCTTTAAGATTACCAGACACCATGACCTCCGAGCTTCAGACACCGCGATAAGATAAACGGCGACATGCTTTAGGAACGGAGTACAGCAGGAGGGATGGCCGCGGCCGTCCAATTGCGCGGCTTTCGGAGGTGGCCGATATGGATCGCCAGCAACCATCATGCGATGCGATGTTTTTTCGCGGTTGTCCCTTGGTTACCGGATTTAAAAGCTCTTGTGTCGCCTGCTTGCATTCAAATATCAAGCTTTCCCTTCCTCCTTCCCCGGATTGTCAAATCGTGAGCTTTGACTTAATCATTACGCCCGGTTTCCTTATCGTTTCTTGAGCTTCCCCGCAGGGCAATCACCCCAATTCTCCAACTACACTTCTTTCCGAACAACTGCAGCTATTCTGCTCATTAACTGATCAAAATGTCGGCCCCTATTACTGCTGCTCGCTACGGAAAGGACAATGTCCGTGTCTACAAGGTCCACCGGGACGAGAAGACCGGTGTGCAGACGGTGGTGGAGATGACCGTCTGTGTGCTGTTGGAGGGAGAGATTGACACTGCGTGAGTCGAACGTGATAGAAAAGAGTCAGACGAAAGGACTAATTGGGCTCTACGACAGCTACACCAAGGCCGACAACAGCGTCATTGTTGCTACCGACTCGATCAAGAACACCATCTACATCCTCGCCAAGCAGCACCCCGTCACTCCCCCCGAGCTCTTCGGCTCCATCCTGGGCACCCACTTCATCCAGAAATACAAGCACATTCACGCCGCGCACGCCCACATCATCACCCACCGCTGGACGCGCATGAATATTGACGGCAAGCCCCACCCTCACTCCTTCATCCGCGACAGCGAGGAAACCCGCAACGTCCAGGTGGACGTGACCGAGGGCGTCGGCATCGACATCAAGTCCTCCATCTCCGGCCTCACCGTGCTCAAGAGCACTGGCTCGCAGTTCCACGGGTTCCTGCGCGACGAGTATACCACCCTCAAGGAGACCTGGGATCGTATCCTGAGCACCGATGTCGATGCCTCCTGGCAGTGGAAGCGCTTCAGCGGCCTCGGCGAGGTCCGCGCGAACATCCCCAAGTTCGATGCTGCCTGGTCCGCGGCCCGGGATATCACCCTCAAGACATTTGCCCATGACGACAGTGCCAGTGTGCAGGCTACCATGTACAAGATGTCCGAGCAGATCCTGGCGGCCGAGCCCTTCATCGAGACCGTCGAGTACTCTCTGCCTAACAAGCACTACTTCGAAGTTGGTGAGTACTAACGATGCTTCCTCTGACTTGGTTTCCATAGCTAATTTCTTATTTCTGCAGACCTCAGCTGGCACAAGGGCCTCAAGAACCTCGGCAAGGATGCGGAGGTGTACGCACCTCAGACAAATCCCAACGGATTGATCAAGTGCACCGTGGGCCGTTCATCCAAATCGAAGCTGTGAGGGCGTCGCAGTCAGAGGATTGCATTTCATGATTTGACACGGAGTTAGCCAAGGCATAACTGTACATAGTCTCTGGGAATAGGGTATTTCATCTAGCAATCATTCATCTTTCCGTTGCGCATAGTATAGTACAGAAGCACCGACATGTAGGCGACTGAATCCCGCTGCAAAAGGGGGAAACTGTTGGGAATGATTGAATAGAGAAATCCCGAGAATGAAAAACAATAAGTCACAAAACTCCCACCCATGCGCTAGTAAATCGGTCCTAAAAGAGCACAGAAAATATAGAGTTACAGAAGCAGATGGCGCCGCATCCGAGCGGGAGAAGTCAAAGCAGCTGCGAAATATTCTCTTTCTTGTTCGATTTCGTCCCCTTGGCCAAGCATCGTTCACGCAGACTGCTTGGCCTCAACCTCAGCCTCCTTGAAGGCCTGCTGCACCTCCGGCAAATTGCCAATAACCGACTTGTTGCCGAACTTTACGATATTCTCCTTGTAAGGATGAGCCAGACCCTCGAAGGCTGTTCAAGTCAGCAAGAGACTCCTTCTCCCAAAACAATCAAAAAGCCAAGACCGGGAAACTCACTCTTCAATCGAGCCAACCTCTTATCCCGAAGCCGGTTCTTGGGCAACATCCCCCGAACGGCCCTCCGGAGAACCTCACCACCGCCCCATTTCTCGAACATCTGGTCCATGGTCATGCTTCGTAGGCTACCGGGCCGCGTGGTGTGCGTGTAGTACTTCTTCTGGAAGCGCTTCTTTCCCGTGGTCCGCAGGTCATTGCAGCCTACCGCGACGACATAGTCTCCGCAGTCTGTCGAAGGGTCGTAGATGGGCTTGTGCTTGCCCATGAGGAACAGGGCGATGGAGGAAGCCAGGCGGCCGAGGGAGCGCGGATCAGAGCCGACGTCGACATAGTGCCATGTGCGAGAGTAGGCTAGACGTGTCTATATGTACATATGTTAGATCGTGATGGTAGGAATGGAGTTGCAGGACTGAGCGAGCTACCGCACCTTTCCTATGGTCTGCGACATCTTGAACTGCTCTCCTCAACGAGGATGGAGAGGGGGAAAACCGAAATTAGAACAATTGATTGATGAGATCAAGACGGAATATAACAAGTCCCCGGAATTGGCACAAGACGTGTCGCTGATCCCAAGTTCCAAACTTCCGGCAAACCTCCGCTCCCAGAGTCCAAACTCCTCCAAGCTTCGACGGCATCGCCGACTCCCACAGGCTCTGGTATCACGTGACCGCAGCCCCCCGACAAGCCCTAGAACGGCACTAGCGCGGCGCACTAAGCGAGTTTGTCCGCACGGATTCTGCCCATCTCGAATCGAAAGCCGCGAGAAATATAGCCCTGCGACGACGACAACTTTCCAACCCCTTCGAACCCACCCCTCCGGCACACTCCTTCTCGACACCGACAAGGGCCACTCTACACATCATGGCTTCCGTCCCGAGTGTGCAATGCTTCGGCAAGAAGAAGACGGGTAAGTTTTTCGTGTGCTTTGCAAAGGGACGCGGAGGTGAGAAAACGTGATGACTGACTGGGGATTATCTGTGTAGCCACCGCTGTCGCCCACTGCAAGGTATGAGGAGAATTTTTTTTTCCATTTCCCTATGATGTCGCCCAATTGGCAAACTGCGTGATTTTATCGAGATGGATGTCGAAGGTTGAAGAGAACGTCCGGAACGTGAAAGAGAAGGGTTGATTCGGAGGACAAACGGGATTCGCTTTTTTTTCATTCGCATGGAAACAACAGAACAAATGCTGAGAATTGTGTTATCAACAGCAAGGCAAGGGTCTCATCAAGGTCAACGGCCAGCCTCTCTCTCTGGTTCAGCCTGAGATCCTCCGCTTCAAGGTACGACTATAAAACCATCCGAAAGCGTCGCGACAATGCGAAGGAAGAAGACAAAAGGGAACTGAATCTGACGACAATGCAAATAGGTCTACGAGCCTGTCCTGATCGTCGGCGCTGACAAGTTCGCCGGTGTCGACATCCGTGTCCGTGTCTCCGGTGGTGGTCACACCTCCCAGATCTACGCCATCCGCCAGGCCATCGCCAAGTCCATCGTCGCCTACTACCAGAAGTACGTCGATGAGCACTCCAAGAACCAGCTGAAGCAGGCTTTTGTCCAGTACGACCGCACACTGCTCGTCGCCGACAACCGTCGTACGGAGCCCAAGAAGTTCGGTGGTCGCGGTGCCCGTGCCAGGTACCAGAAATCCTACCGTTAAACGACCCCACCAAACAAAAAGCCACGAAAAAGCGCAGAATGGTGTTATGTTTCTCTCACGGTGTACTGGGGAGGAGATCATGGAGCAATCCCACTGGGCAATCGAACAAGGTTCGAATTTGGTTGTGGCAGTGGAATGGGTTACTGGCCCTGTCTCGGATGGAATTAGTATAGGCCAGGAATCTGAAATATTACCCATTTTTCTTGTTTGTCATCCATCTGTCCTCAAACAGAGATGAGCGTTGCGGAGGTTATCCTGCGTCATCTGTTTGGGTCATCTCTTTATCTGTATGGGTCTGGACCTCAAAAAAAGGAATGCAATTCTCGGATATACTGTGACCAGGATTGACTCAGAAGGGTGCAGTTGTCTTGATGACTTTTTTACCGTTACAAGACGTGGAAATTCAAACACCATTCTGCCTATGATCGATGATGACCTGGTTCTACAATTTTGCTAGAAAGTATTGCACTTGAATCGCGTCTCTCGCAGTATTCGCCGAATCGTGAGCCTCCATCACATACATAGGTATAGACGCATCGGATGCTGAAGGACGCAACAAACCTCATGTCCCGTAGACGCTTAGCGTTTGGCAACGGATGGCATCTGCCTACTAGAGGTGGTCTTCCTCCTCAAACATTGCTGCTCGTCCCTTCATCACTGAAAGTTCCGCATCCGTATTCACTGGATTCGCACGAGACCAATTGGAAGAAGCTTCACCTGCCGTACCAGCTTCTCTCAGTCAAGACACTTTTCAAACTTTTTGTCATATTCGAGATCATTCCAAGCAAGACAGCGTCATTGAGGGAAAACGCGAGGGAGAGATGAACCCACCTTGGCTATTTGAGCATGCATTTGTCTCCGAAACAACTATGCCAGAGCAGTCACCAGGGTTAGGCTGACACTCTATTCTCCACCAGGTTAATGCCACCGTTCAAACACGGGCTGCCCAATGCGTCAGGTAGACTCTCGTGGTTCTCAACATCATCGTCTCCGGCGCCATCAAGGGAAAGAAGGTGAAAACGATTTGAAGCTGACAATGACTTCTTCGAAGGTGGTTGCACTTCTCTTTTGGGGCCAGTGGGGACCTTGGACAATAGCCCTGCGCATTCATCAGGGTAGAATCCAATGCGCATACCCTTGTAAGTGCCTCGAGACATCATGCAGGACCGAGCAAATAGTGTATTGTGAACGGAGTTCGTGGAGATGTATGCATTGCGTTGCTTGAATTTAACAGTGATCACAATCAGGTTATGGATATGCTCAAGGTCCCTCCGGATAAGTGATTCGGTGATATTTGCATTCACATTGTTGATCACTAGATTCCGAGTTGCGCCATTCTTGATCTTCGATCCGACGTATGGGGGAAGGTAGAATTGCCGGTCATTCCATGAGACCTCGACCTATGAAGATGAGGAGGGGTTAGTTACAGGTACATGTGCAGCTGCTTCGATGGGCTTTCTTACGCGCTTCCCGGCAACATGACAGCCATAAGTCTTTGCGTACTGAAGGAATTCGGCAGCGGCAGCTGGTTCAACAAACGACACGTAAGCGGCGTGATCCCGAGCCCGAAGGTAAAGATGTAGCAGAGCACCGCCTCGCACTGCATCAACGACGTCTTGATGAGTGACCCGGTCCGGTAGGCCACGAATGAAGACAGTGCGTTGAACTGCTGGGGTAGAAACAGAATCTGCGCTTCTCGACTCGTCATAGTCATCCTTTTCGTCACTGTTTGGAGAAACGATGCCATCATCTTCAGTATCTTCCTCGTAGATCTCGCCGGCCTCATGAGCAGCATTTCCATGATCATTGGAGCTCTTGAATTGAGTAACAGGACGATTCCCGAGTTCATCGAAATCCTTCTCTTCATGGATCTCACCAACAACTTCTGAGGACTGAGGCGGAAGGTCTGCTCCGTGGACCAAGATCTGAAGCAGAGAGTGGTCAGCAAGTGCATGGTTGGGATGACTCCGTACACAACCCTACATCAAGAGTTTCTTGAGACAGACCCCCGCCCAAGAGAGAGTCTTTCAGCTTCTCTGCATGGTGCTCAGGTGAGTATATGGGCTTGCAATATGGCCTCGTGATTCGTCAATCAGCGTAAAATGTGTTGACCTACTGAGATGATTCGATGCTTGCAGCTAGATTCATGAGCAAAAGGCGCTGAAATAGCGATTGGACGATGGCTCTGTATCTTACAAGCTGCTGGTATTCTGATTTGAGAATAGTCACATAATCTGCGCCGAGCAGGCTGATATTTTGAGGTAAAGTTTGCTGGGTCAAGCGTCACGCGAGTATGAGCAGGGATAAGCATACTCGTGTAGAAAGACAGGAACTCACAGTTTCAGTTCTGTCAGAAGTGTCAGTACTGTTGTTTTCCATTTCTGATTCTCGAGACATGCTATAGCAAAGATGGGTGTGAAAGTGAAGTATGAATACTTACTTCTGAGCAAAGGACCTAGAATAAAGGTCTCCATATGAGGTGATTGAAGACATTGTATCTAGTACCGGTTGTTAGTTGATGACAAAGTAAATAGAAGGAGGAAGAGGCGAACCAGCGAGCCAAAAAGGTCATCTAATAAGTAGATGCTTTCAGCCAAATCAGAGATAAAGTAAGGCAGAAAAGAGTTTAGGCAGAGACAAGGTGCAGAAGAGGCAAAGACGAGATTCTCCTTATGTCTCTGGGGAAAGGCATATCGCAATCATTCAATAACCCCACGTTGGCTTTGCAGGAGCGATCGACCAGATGACCAAGGCAGTTGCTCATTTGTTTTCAAAGTATAATTCGATTTCTTCATGCTCTCTCCACAACTCTTATCTCAGGCAGCTTGAACAGCTTGAGTCTGTTGCCATACTTACTTATTCTTGGGATTGTTTCGCTGAAACAGCAGTCAAAGGGGAGTGAGTCCCTTGATGGCCATTGCTAGCCTACAAAACTACATATCATCACGGCTACCTACGTACTATACAGAGCGCATTAATTTACTCAGAGGTAGGCCAGCTCTATCTATCAATCTGCTATATTTTTCTCTCGCTTCTCAAATGTTGAAAATGCGCTGTGTGACCAAACATTCACTTTTCCCAGACTCGCCCTGTCTAGTGCCGCTGGACAAGTTAGACCAACTGGTATCCCCCCAAAAAAAGACAAGGTCAAGTGAATGATGGTTCACAGGCCTTCACATTAATGAAAAGCAAGTTCCACCATCCGTATGATCTGTCAACTGTTCCCATTGGCGGTAATGCACAACCGGTGAGCGGATGCAAGGTGCTTGCTTGCTACACTTGCATATCCAACTATCACCAGCCACAAAGCTCATCGCCTCACTGTGGATGCTTCATTGCTCATCTGTGGTATTCTGTACAACCAGTGTCAAGAAAATTGACACAATAGCTGATTTGATTTTCCTGCGACCTAGATTCAAATACAGAGGCAGTGAACAGATTTGCGCAGCGATCCAGAGATTGAGCGACGTACGCAGTTGGGTATAAAGATAAACAGACTTTTCAAAGTGTGGATCGTTCGAATGTGGAGAATGAGCATGAGCATATTCGGTGGTCCTGGGATTCAGCCCGCATGATGAGCGTTCTGCTATTCCTGCACGAACTGCTGATGGAAAAGTATTTGAAAGAATAGGAAACCGAGGAAACGAATACTTCAAACGGCCGCACGTCTGATTTCGCACTAGCTGACCGCTACGCGCAGAGTGCATGATGCGTTGAAGATCGCCAGACAAGTCCATTTCCGGCAAAAAGGCAGATTGGATGTGAGACCAAACCTGGAGTTGCTTTTTGCTTACCATCGCATTGCCGATGAGTGAAGATATTAGCGATTGAAGAATGCGGCATGTGCTGTAATCTCAAAGTTTTCTCCGGCATGAACATTCAGGTGAGAAAATTTCTATCAGAGGCTCTACCCGGTATCTGTTGTCTGTGCCTGAGCCTCTCCCTCATCATCGTCTTGTGGCCTTTGTAGAGCTCTTGGCGGCTCAGGTTGTTGCTCTATGTTTTGCCTAGTATCTACTGCTTCTCGTCGTCTGATTCTCAATATTTGACCGAAATTGGCGGCAACCTGAAAGAGAAAGATGGCAAGGAAAATGCCAATAATGAGGGTTTGTGAAAGATAAGATCCACCGTCTTGAGTCGCAATCCGCCGTTGATTGCTTTCATATGTAGCATGGCCGGAGGAACCGAATGACACAGAAACAGACAAGGAGAAAGGCGTGAAAGAGGTGAGAACACTTGCAGAACGCACCGACGTGGACGATGTTATCGGACCTAGAGCCAAGGGAATGAGACCAAAGACGAGAAGTGGGACGGCTAGTCATAAGACAGAGGTGAACGATTGCGGAGTCGACCTGACAAAAAGGTGTCAAAGTGAGTATAAAGTGTCTTCTGGAGGATTGATTATTGAAAACTGGTAAGGACACTTGAGGAACATACCAGTCCCGGGTTTCTGCCCTTCTAGCCCACTGTGCGGTGATCTTCAGCCGCTCCCTAACACTCGTTGCTGACAGAAGCGCGTACTTTTCCTCTTCAGATACTGGGAAAACACAGGCAAGCCACCAGGGGAACTGCGCTGGATCCGAAGGTATATCTCCGTAGGCCATCAAGATGCGTGGCTGCAGCCATCTGGCTCCTTCGCCCCGCCGCTTTCGTACAAAGTCCAGTCCCAACTGAAACAGTTCTTGCGTTGGCATTAAATCTAGTGGCTGTTGGGATGGCCGGGCTTCTGCTGAACCACTTGAGACGGCCGATGTCTCCAAGGACTCTAAATTCTCCTCTTCCGCGATAGGAATATCGTCAACACGCTGTATTTGGCCAACATGGTAGCCATCCACTATGTCAGATTTAATGACTTTGAAGCGCGATACCCCGTTGGCAAAAACCAGGCTTCTGCCATCTGGAAGGAGTTCAAAGCGCTCAACTCTAAGAACTGTTCCATATTGCATGAATTGGGACCCGCCTAGTTGTCCTTGCGGTCGTCCTAAGCGGTTATACATGACCATTCCAAACTTGTGATCTCTACTCTCCATGACTCTTCGCATCATGAGGCGATAGCGAGGTTCAAAGATATGCAAGAAAGTCGGCATGGTTGGAAATGATAGAGAGTTGACGAACAAGGGTAGAACGGTTCCAGCATCTGAATCGGACTGCTCCTCAGCCAGACTCTGCTTTTGTGAAGCAATCTGGTCCGGGAAAAGGAGCTGTGTAATGTCAGATATCCTCTTATTGACTGGCTCAGAATTTATGGTCGAAGACATGTTCAACTTGCGTCGGCAAATAGGACAGAGATCACTATGATCTAAGACCGTTGCAACACAGCCGCGACAGAATGTGTGGCCACAGGGTGTGGTCAATGGGTCTGTGATTAGCGAGTAACAGACTTGACAGTCCAGCTCACTCCGGATGGAATCTTTCAATCGCTCAAAGAGTCCACTTGACTGATCAACCTCTCCAGAGCAGTCTTCGAGAGCACTCTCGTAAGTAATCTCTGTCGTATCGTAATCGAAGCGTCCCTGCTTCACCAAGTTGTACACTCCCCTCAATACATCGGAACCGATGTTCGCACAGTTCAACATTAGCTCTTGATCCTTAAAGCCCTTCCAGGTCATCCGAAGCACCCCCTCCCCCTCATTGCTCGTATCCGACGCCGCCGCAGTATGCGCGAGAACTTCATCAAAGACATCCACGAGCCGGCTCAGCAATACATCAGCCCCGCAGTCCCCCACACAATGCTCCCCATGGCAGTTTTGCTTCCCTCCCCAGTAGCACCTGAAGCCTTGCTTCCGTCCCTCGTCCGCCGGATATGTGATTCCCCTCCGCTCACGAAGCGGGGGAAGACAAGCTCGGCAGAAGGTATTTCCGCACGGCAGCCTGAGCGGCGAGCGGAGAGGTCGCAAACAGTGCGAGCATTGTATCAAACGTATTAGAGAATGCGCTAGGATGGGCTGAGAGGGCGTGATGCTGTTGGGTGCGGCGCTGACGGAGGCGGTATCTCCATCATCATCGTGTGGAGAGTGTGGAGAAGAGGTCACTCGGTCATTTTCCATGGGTGCTGGGTCAGTTGATGGTCAGAATGAGTGAGTGTGACGAATGTATATGGTGAAAGTAGTTTTGAATATTCCACTATCTTCAGTATAAATTGCTGGAGTAGATAGCAAGAAGCGATCGATGCCTGGCTTAAGAGAGATCAATGTTGGGGTGCTTACACGGCGGAGGCATAAGACCTCGGCCATCCCGACTCCCGAGATTTGAGAGTCACTCCACTCACTCTCGGTTTCAACCAATCTACGCAAGGGCAATCTGAGATCGAAAGCTATTCTACATCATACTGGACTGATAAACTTTCAGAAGCACGATCGCTAAAGTATCAGTAGTAGCTCATTCATGTCTGCTCTTCATGCTGGATATGCTGCATGGAGGATTGGATATGTGTTTGTATGTACAGAATTGTTTGAGAGACACTCATGAGCCAATGAAACTTGAAGCCAAGAGTACCCGTGATCCCTTGACTGTTGATCAAGTCATCGCCTATTGAACTCCTATTCCCTCAGTCATTTGGGACACCGGTCTCGAGCAGATGTGATAAAGCGGGCAGAGAGTCACTAGAGTTTAAAAGAACATAACATGGTGACATCTTTCGTCGCTCAAGACTGAACATGCCTGAACGCCATACCAAAACAGAAGGGGGTAGTCAGTAAGAAAACGTAGCATCTCACATAAAATGCCTAACCTTGAAATCAGGAATGCAATAGTGTGGTTCATAACCATCGTCGTCATTCACATTCAATGGGAGGGGGGGGAAGAGATATGTATCGATGATGATTTTGCGTAGGATGAGGGGAAAAGTACAAAGGCCCAAGACGGATGGTCCAGCCATAAGATAAGACAAATCCATCAGTCAGATTCTTGCGATGAGGTAGTCTCGGAGTCAGTGTCAGAGTCTTCTTCCAACACGATACGTCGCATTACACTCTTGTCAAAAAGATCAAGGGCGAAGCGTCGTGCCGGTAGTCGAAAGTGATGACCCTCGAGGATGCTGAGAGCCTTGCGAAATAGGTGAGGTTGGCGAAATCGATCCGGTTCTTTCGCTTTAATGCTACAGATTGACATATGTCAGCCTCAATTCTATTCGAGATAACCGTGATCTTGAACACATGGTCGGCTTACTTATGAAGATCCGTGGCTGCTCTTTTGGATAGAACTGTATTGCCCATGTCGACTATTAGCTTCAAGATCTTCTGATTGGCAGGATCTGGATCGGTCGTGGCCGCCTTGAATTTTTCATGGGACAAGCGTTTAGCTTCCACCGGCCGAGAATGAGAAGGGAAATCGACCTGCAATCACTGTTCAGTATACTTTGAAAGTCTTGAATGTTAATGCTTCACCTACCAAGAATAGCTTTTTGAAGTCTGTGGGCAAACTCAGCCCGATGGAGTCCCCTTTCTGGTCGACCGCCGAGTCCCACCCAGCTTCCCGGAGTACTTTCAAACCATGACGACTGCGAGAGATCAAGCCAAGAACAAAGAAAGCAGTGCCCCGCATTGTCAAGACTTCAGCGCTTTCGGCAATCTTCACAATTTGCTGAACGATGTCCGTTTCGAGAAACGGTGCTCCCAATTCCATAGAGCCAACGTTGCCGACAGCCCAGAGGCAGCCCTTGACTTTGAGAAGCGCCTCGGTATCTTCTTCGTCCAATCGAAAATCTCGAATCGCCCAAGCGAATTCACTGAAGTGGCCCGATTGTTCCAGAAGTCGACACCCCTCTTTCGTCCTCGCAAGTTCTCTGTAGAAATGCGGCGGTACGACTCCAATGTCCTGCAAATCCACGAAATCCTCAGGCGCAAAGCTACCCCTGCGGGGTTGGTCAACGTAGGCCCTGGAAAGCGCAGCTTCCACGAGACCAACGTAGGCGTCGTTCCGGCCTAAGAACCAATCGTCCATTTCTTGCGTGATGTAGTCAAGGCCGTCCAAGTAATGATAGCCAACCGATGTCGACAAAAATCGTAGAAGTAAAGGTGCGCCAATCTCACCGAGGTGATCGAGTGAAGGCCGACATTTGACAACATACTCGAGGTAGTCTCGCTGGTTGCACGCTTCCTCAAGTATCTTGACGGCAACCTGGCATACGGAAACATCAGGATCGTATAGCTGGGTTACCAACAGCTTAACAACCCAGTCCGCTCTCCCGATTCCCCCTTGCGCGGAAAGATGCACATTTCCGACTGCGTACTTCCGCAGCAGCTTCGTCGCGAATATGCGGATCTCTTTAGAACCAGTAGTGAGGGCTTTAGACAGCAGAACTCTCAAATGGCTTTCTTGACTATAGTCGAGGTTACCCAAAAGAGTTTGTATCAGATCATCCCGATCCTGGAGTTCAATGATATGGTAGAACATGTTGAGCATGTGCCATCGCTCCATCATGGCAAGGCCGTTGGGGTCGCCGCTCAGCGTTCCCAACATGGCAAAGTATCCTCCGCTCAACGTGGTAGCCATCTGCTCTCGCGAAAAGAGAGGCGAAGAGGAGGTCAGTCCGCTCATGCGATCCACTTGTGCGAGACATTCAGCAACCTGCCTTAAGAATTTGTTCTCCGCCAGATACTTTGTTCCCTCTGGGACTTGGACTAGAGTGCGCATCAACGCGCATCCGGTCCGAATATACCGCTGATTCGGCTTGGTGTTGGGGACCATAGAAAATCTGTACTTGAAAGGTCGATAGAACCCTATGAGCCGTTTCATAAACTTTGAGCCCTTTATGGCCTCGTCTAGTCTCTTCGGGTTTGTTAGGGGTCCTTCGACAATACGATGAATCAGGTCCCATTTCCACTTAATGTAGTTGACAGTATTCAAGACGTTTGTCTCCAATATCGCATTGCGGAATTGCGTCTCATCCATGGCGGGGCTCAGTCGATCTTTGCCTTGGTCGCCAGACAGAAGTGATGCAGAGATGTCCACATCCACGTTATAACGCCCTGCTCCATTCGAGAAGCCTACCGAGCGAGCTAAAGTTCGGTTTATGCTCTCTATTTGATATATGGTTGAGCTGCAAACGTCGTGGTTCTCAACATCAAACTTGACTGCTGCTGGGAGTAAATGTGGAAGAACTTGGAGTTTTGCGCTGATATGTTGAGGTAAGGAATGATGTGCCAACTTTAGCACCTCTGTCAGAAGTAGTGTAGCTTTTCGCCTGAGTGACTGATCTGTCTCTTCCTCGATGAGATCTGAAAGGGACTGTTCCTGGTTAGAGTATGTACGGAAGGAGAAAGATTCATGAGAAACACACCTCTGAAAGTCCGGCATCAATCAGCGTCGCGAGAATCAAGGTTGAAAAATGCGCGGTCAAATCAAACCTATCATCATTGCTGTCGTAAAATGCGCGAACTGGTTTCGCGTCAGACTCGGATCTGAGGTTAGCAACTCTGCCATACGTGGTGAGTCGGCGGCCTGCGAGAAAAGATGATGACCACGAAGGTGGTTTGATCCTGAGGGCATCAAAAAGTAGTTCCATGATTAGATCTCTTGCCTGTGGATCGGGGTAGTGCAACGATTCTAGGAGGGATTGAAGGGGTTTGGCTTCATGTCTTGCAAGGATTACCAATCCCGGCCATGTTTTAAGCATTGCGGAAATGGCTTTGGCAGACGATTTCAATCGCCCATTATGAACTGAGTCCGAAAGCGAGTCAGTAAATGGTGCGAGTACGGCTTCGAGTTCGCATCCTCCTTGCAGGTGTTTTCTGCTGTGCGGCGTATCGAGAACATGTAGGAAGCTTGCAATCAGACTTTCCGATGCGCCGAAAGTTCCCTCTGCCAGAGCATCATGCAAAGTTGCAAACCCTCCAGCATAGGCGATCAGCTCTGGGTCCTTGACCAAGATTTCAGCGAGGGTCATGATAGATATGTTTCGAAGACGATCCTCTTGATGTTCAGCAATGGAGACGATCGTTCGCACAACAGCCCGCGAGATTTCGTGAACGCCGTCTTTCACATCCAGAAAAGCTCGGACAAACTTCAATGCCTGTTCGCGCTCAATGCTAGCTTTGCTCTCCTTGACTAGAGATAGTATCACTAGCTCATCTGTGTGCAGGGACCGGATGATTTGAAGTGATTTTCTATCAGCTATGGCGTATCGAGTCAAGCGGTATCCAGCCGCTACGACTTCTTTGCTGTCACTTAAGAGCATGACTTGAACGCGCAAGCCGAAAACGGACCATGCGAGATCGTATTTCAGGGTTGGGTGACGCCTAAAGAGTTCGACCAGACTGTTGGCGCGCTCGACATAGTAATCTGGCGCCATCCCTTCAATCTCCAGAGCCTGTAATGTTTCCGCGAGGACGTATGTAGGCGACTCCATCTCCGCCTCAGCTTCTTCCAATCGATCATCGTCAAGGGTGAGGTCGTTGTTGCGGGAGGGCGACCGCCTGGGGCTACCCCGAAAAAGAGACATCGAATAGCGATTCCGCGGAGGAGTTGACGGCGCCTGCGCACGTAGTAATTCCTCCTCGAGCTCATGGTGTAGCTCCGCAAGCTTGCGATTGGACGAGCTCAGTTCTGATTCCACCCTCAACCGTTGATCCTTGGTATGTTTCGGATCCTTGGCCAGAAGTGCCTCAAGCATGTTTTCGGTTCCCGTCTTGATCTTCATCTCTTTGGCGATCTTATCGCGAATCGCAGCCTGGCGCTCCTCGGTGCTCGACAATTCATCCAAATCAACGTTGCTGCTTCCTCGTCGCCTGTAGGTACCATCGGGTCGAGGTGTGACACTCCGCGATGTAGTCATGCTCTTAAGCTCCGAGCTGAAACTACCAGGACCCCCGAGGGAAGGTGCTAAAGAGCCTCCAGAACCTCCCCGAGGGCGGATGGTTGCACTATTTCCAGACTCCGAGCGAACATTCCTCCCAGGTCTTGAAGCGGTCTCGGCCCAGCTGCCATTTGCGGAGGCATCATCATGGCTGGTATACGACCGTCCGTCACCCAGATCACGGTGCTGGTTCGACGTTGCGGAGAAATTTGAATTATATCCGGACGCCATAGATCTCCATTTAGTCGCAAGTGGGGAGTGCGTGTCACCTGTCGCGAGAGAAACAAAGGATGAAGGACCGCATTGAGCTCGAAGGAGGTGAATCAAGAGGGTCTTGTAAACAAAGGCCGGTGGCTTCAGATCGGAATGAGGTGCTGTTTGGAGAATGAGGAGTCCGAAGGGAGGGGAGAGTGCGCCGCGGTCACGGACGGCAGCTTTTCCGTGGGTGAAACAAGACCGTACCGCAAGCTATCCAGATCGGCAGAGGTTCGATGCAGGTATCAGAACAACGGCATCATAATTTCGCTCCAAGGTTTAGAAGTATACTCCAAGAAGGGACTATACTCCCCCTGTTGATGGTTTCAAGCTGGGATCTCAAGTCTTGGCTACCACTGGCTGACTAACTTGGTGACAACCTTATCGCCTAAGGCCGCTATCCTTTTTATTGGCGCTCTGTCTTGTACAAGGGATACCTTAAGTGATAAATGTCGACCTTCTTGGCCCCCTATGAGACTTAATTATTAATTTATGCACCTTGTTTGGCTTGAATTCTAGTGTCTAAATAGACCCTGCATATCTGGGCTGAGAAGGTCTTTTTGGATCAATGCTCTGCAGAACCTTGATGCAAATCTGCTTGGGAATATATACAAGACAAGCTGGCCGGGCGCTCGCTGCCAGCTTCAGCTGCCAGCTTCAGCTGCGCCAATTCAGAATAACAGTCGGTCCGAAACAGATACAACACCCAAGGAGAGTTGTCAATGGGGTTGCGAGAAGCCAGCACAGTAGGAAGCAATCTTGCTATGCTATTCAACTTCCTATTGAATGTTGTGTTACTATTTTCTATTGAAGTTATATGATAATAGGCAGTAGATAGATATATAAGATGCCTCCCACCCGAAGATTTGACCGGCTGCTATCCAAAACTTTTTCTTTTACCTGCCACTAACTCCCTCTCCTGCGAACCATTGTTGTTACGCCTGCCAAGGTGCCTCCCATGCCCCAGTTCGATCGTCAGTTGCAAAGCCCTGGCTCAAAGATGGGCTCCATGACCTGCAAACGCAAGCGAGATGCTGCCTCGACCCGCAAGAGTGCCTCTGCCACTCCCAAACCAAACACCACAGCCGGTTCTGTGGCTGCTGCTGCCAATGCTGCTGAGATAACCTCCACGACTGGCCCCGATACAACTGTTGTCCCGCCTCCCGATGTCGCCCCTGGCGACTGGGCCGATATGGCCATGGACATCACATGCTACGAAGGCAAGCCAAGCAGGGCCATGGAGGCCCTTGGACAGAAGACTGCCGTGAGAGAACCAGTCTGGCGGGCCACCTACGACCCAGAGGAGAGCTTCAACCTGGGCCGTTTCGTTAACTGGGAGGCATTGCAGGTGCAATGCATTGGTGCCGTGACTGCCTCCCCCTGCGAGCACTGCCGGCGTGGCTATGGCCCTTGGGCACAGTGTGTTATGCTCCAAGGCTACCTTCGTGGTAGCTGTGCGAATTGCCATTACAACTCTGATGGCGCTCGCTGTAGCTTCCGCCGTAAGTATCTAACAGTAACACAATATAGTATGCAGCTATATACTGACATGGTACAGCCCCTAAGACTGCCAAAGCTGCTGAGAAGAACACTGCAGCAGCAGCAAGTGTTACGACTGCCTCCGAAGCCCCCAGCCATGCGCCTGCTCCCACCCCCAGTGCTGCTGTCCGTGCTGCTGCCACTGCTGCCCAGAAGCGGGCCAAAAAATTACATCACTTGTGCAGAACAACCGCCATTGCCTGCGACGCGGCCGCTGTGGCCCTAGCTTCAGCTGCTAGGGTCATGTCACACCTTGCACAGGAGTGTGTGGATGAGGCTGGTATACACGAGAAAGTGTACTAGGGGCACACCACAATTAACACTCTCCCTTGTTCCATTGTATCTGATTGGGATACATTTACTTGGCTTCTGAGGAAGTACTCTGAACATGGTCACAATCAAGGCGTCATGGGGATGGATGTAAACCAAGAGGCTCATAAGCACATAGAGCACCATGTGCATCATGCATGACATGAAAATCTCCAAGTGGGCTAGCATAAACAATCAAAATGCTACCATCGCCATTTAAGTGCTGTCATGGCATTCTTCTTAGCTCAAATTTTGCTTGAAACACGATGCTTATCGGACTAAGGCCCGAATATGCCTTGTGCATAAGGCCGTTGGATAGCCATGAAACCAACCAAGCTGGTGGTTGCCAAGGCTTCGACCATTCTTGAAATTTAGTAGTGAGATTGCTTCATGAATAATTCCTCAAAGGAAGACTCCTACAGCCAAGAAGTGACTACTATACAGACGCCTACATGTTCTGATCAACGGAGCATTCACAGAGTGTAATTGAACAAGTTTATGATGTATCATCTATGCCCTCTTTCTGTCGTTCGTGCTTCATCACATCATCCTGGTTTCCCTCAACTTCCCGAATGCGCTTATAGTGTCTGCGTCGCTGTCTTCTCCAAGATCGTCTTCATCATCTCGTTTCCAAGCTTGACTGCGTCAGGGAAACGAGGCGCGAAGTACTGCTGGATTCGCTCGAAGCGATCACGGTAGGATTCGAAATCACCAAATGAAACGCAATCAGACCACGCCTATTAATTGTACGCAATACGTCAGTATCCCAGGCTTTATGAACGATAGTATGAGAAGCCTCCTGCCCCGCGGCATCACTGCGGATAGACCATCGTGCGAGATTGAGTACTTACCCTAGCTGCGAATGTGAACTCTAGATCGTCCGAGCGAAAGGTTTTGTCGTCAATTGCGGTATCTAATGCCTCATCGAGGAGCTTAGGGTTGCGGAATAGATACTCAGTGACTCCCAACCACAAACGGAAGAGCTTCAGAGAGCAATTAGCAACTCAACATGGAACGATGCAAGCAATACATGGTATTAGCGTCACTCACAGGTGTTGAGCAGATCATATGATCGTACGGTACGATGCCCAATTTCGACCAACAATCGACAATTGCAAGGAGACTCAGGTGGTTGTTCGGCGGGTGATTCTCGCGAGGCTGGTTCGAGAGGGAGAAGCGATCGAGGACTTCATCCTTGAGGAGCAAATCCTGGCCCTCAGTACCGTCCTTGAAGACAGCCGCCCCGGCCGCCTTGACTCGACGTTTCAGCTCCTCTCGCTGTCCCCCGATCATCAGTTTATACAGCTCCGTTACGGATTGGGCATAGGTGCGGATCTGTTCCTTTGCAGCCGGGTTGAGGATGGCGAGGCCAGCATAGACGTGCCATTTGTTAGAGTAGATGCGTAATGTGATGTTGATCTTGACGTTCTCAATCCCGCCAACCCAGCGCGACATCTCCCAGGGGAACTGATTGTTTGCCTGCCAAGCCGTTCCCATGCTTAAGAAGGCTGCATGTGTAACAGCTTGGGTATCTGCAGTGATCCGGTCATGCATCTCGCCCGTGAGGTAGACATATTTGGAACCGAACGATGAGAGTACCTCTTCGACGAATCGCAAACTCTCGTCTGAGGCACGGTGCTGAATCAAGACCTAGAGCAAACCCTGTTATTATGCAGGAAAGACTCGCAGTAACACAACGCGTGTCGTACCAGAGGTTGTCCTTTCGGGTTGACCTGGGGTCCATGGAGCGAATGACACGATAAGATTTCTACATCTGGAGGAAGATGCTTCTCGAACGCAGCTAATTCAGGCGCCTTGCAGGATGTTTGGCCGCCGACGATCGCACCGACCTTGGTTGCTTTCCACAAGTCAGAAAAATCGATACTAAGAGTGGTGGAGGTGGTATCCTTTGCTCGAACAAGGACATACATGGCCCATACTGTGCAACTACCCTGTCGATGACTCCAGCCTCTACACTGTATATAATATAATCGCTAATTCTTGAAACCAGGTGTCCATTCGGCAGTATAGTGACACCTTGCTATATATACGATGAGTATGGACAGCATGAGCTGTGAGCAAACGACGTACTTGAGAGGCAAACTCTTCCTTTAGACGATCATAATTCTGAGGCAGATCACAAGCATTTACCCTTTATAAACAGATAGTGGTTAGTGAATTCCAGCCGCTTCAACAGACTTAGTACGAGTACGAGAACCTGAGAAACTTGAGAGTTAGCGATCAGTTGGAGGACAGCAACATCAGAGCTTCGAGAACAAGAAATCCTTCATGAAGGTTTCAGACAAAAGAAATAAAGGTAGCTGAGATTTTACATCATCGACAACCTGACGGTCAACCACAGACCAGAATGGCGAAGCGGTGCAACCGCCAGGTCATGCTCGAGCCAAATGCACTCAAGTCATCATGTAAAAGGAAAAAGAAAAAAGAGGAAAAGAGAGAATGTCTTACCTATTACGAGCGAATGACGGTTGTCAGTAGGGAAAAGTGATGATTTACCTCCACCCTGCCATACTGAGCCGCTGGGCATACATCTTGCCCATGTCTCCCAAACCAATGATGCCAATCATGGCATTTTCCTTGGTGAGGACCATATTGATTCCTAGTTAGCGGCACCAAGCTAATAAATGAGCAAAAGGTGCACCTAAGCCAGTGGACGGGAGAGAATACGAAAATCTCTAGAACCACCAGGCTATGCTGTTTTATTGAAAGAGAAATGAGACCCGAGAAAGATCTGCACTGCTGATGTCTGATTGTTCAAGAAGTGAGAATCTGACAGAGCGGCGGAAAATTTAACTCCTAGCTTAAAAGCTCCTGGCTCACCGCCTACCGGCCCGACTGCTGCCGTCTCACCGAGCACATTGTACGGTTTGTACGGAGTACCTGTTGTTTCTGCCTCAGGCTGCAACTCGCTTGACCGCCGCGAATCAACTTCGGGCCAATCAGCGCGGTGCAACCTTTGTAGGGCACACACAATCTCCACTTTTTCTATCTCGAACTCCATCAGCGTATCTTCATTTTCTCTTCTTCTCTTTCTCCATATTCCATCCCACGACCAGCACACCCAAAATGCCTCCCAAGAAGACAACCACTGCCGCCAAGGAGAACGTCTCCCTCGGTCCTCTGGCCGGAGATGGTATGTTTGAGACAATGCGAAATTTTGCGCATACTGGACTCTAACAGTCGTGTACAGGCAAGCTCGTTTTCGGCGTTGCCCGTATCTTCGCCTCTTTCAACGATACCTTCGTCCACGTTACCGATCTGAGGTTCGTTTTTGTTCTTCGCAACTTTTGGCCTCGTGCGATTGATACCCTCGAAGAGCGATGCGCAATGGGGTTTCCTTAGAGACAAGGAACTAACATAGATTTCCAATAACAGTGGTCGCGAAACCATCTGCCGTGTCACCGGTGGTATGAAGGTCAAGGCTGACCGTGACGAGTCTTCTCCCTACGCTGCCATGTTGGCTGCTCAGGACGTTGCTGCCCGCTGCAAGGAGCTCGGCATCAACGCTCTCCACATCAAGATCCGTGCCACTGGTGGTATGTAGCAAAACTTTCGAGAGGGTGTTGTCAGGGACATGAAGCTAATTATACCACAGGTAACGGTACTAAGACCCCCGGTCCCGGTGCTCAGTCCGCTCTCCGTGCCCTTGCTCGTTCTGGCATGAGAATTGGCAGAATCGAGGACGTGACCCCCACTCCTTCCGACTCTACTCGTCGCAAGGGTGGTCGTCGTGGTCGTCGTCTGTAGACGTGTGCGGGTGTGTCTTTGTCCAGGTTGTGCAAGTTCATTGCATGGCTGGATTGGAGGCTACCGCCAGGGCCTTGTGCCCGCGGATGTGGATGGAATAAACGCGAAGAACGGCCCTTATCGCCTGGTCTTCAATTTTTCTCATGTCCAAAAGTTTTTGTCTTCGGTTCGGGGGGTTCTAATAGTCTGTTAGCCAGTATAGCAGCTATCTCTGCCAATATAACCAGAATTGGAGCATACTCGGGGTTCGTGGTGTAGCGGGATAATTGTAGAAGGTTGATGTGGGTTGCCGTATGAATCCTAGCAGTACTCAGTCTCGTGCATATTTCATTCAAAGTAAAGAAGGCATTCAAAATCAAGTGGCAAATCAGCCTATAATCGATCTGAAAGCTAGATGGAGAAGCAGGACTTGTCGAGGTGATTATTGCTAGCTAGTGCGGGCGGAAGTTCAAATTCGGTAAGAGCTTTGGAGCTATGGCCAATATAGTTCATTCTTTAATCTGTTCACCAACTCATCAAGCGCAATCATTCTACCTCTAGAGTATTCCAGTCCCTGGATCCTACTCACTCTGCCATCTCGCGCCTCTTTGACGTTGTCGAGGACAAGTCCACTGAAGGTCGGTTGATGCCATGAACTGACGTCAAGGCTGAGATCTGTATCCCGGATCACTTTCACGACGGCAGATTTTTGAACGGCTTGAACAGAGCAGTCGCTTCCTGCCTCTCCAAGCAGTCACTGAAAGTGGGCTTACAAGAATCGCGCTGCGTCCACGTCCACAGCCATGCCTCTTCCTCTCTCGCCCTCCCCCACCATCCTCGTCCCCCACCTTCCGCCAAAGACCCTTGTCGGCATTGATCTCGTCACCTTCACATCGACAGTCAACTTTCACGGGATACGAGACCTACCGAATGGTTGGCACTTTTTATACACTGGAACAACAGAAAGCCTTTCTCTGAGATGCGGGGGGTGGTTCTACGTCGGCGATATCAGCGCCTTTGAGGAGAGTCACAATGGGGCCATTGTACCGGCATCAACCAGAAGTTTGGGCTCGGATATTTTCGTCTGGAAATGGAACTCGGAGACAGAAACGCTGGAGCCTCTACGAGCAAACAGCGATGCAGACAGGCAGGAGGCGATGCGGCATAAAGCGAATTTAGGCGCTGTCTGGCAGCGTGGTGGGCTGTTCCGGTACCGCAGTCGTGTCTCGTCATCGCGGACACCACAGTCGCAGTCGCAGTCGCAAACGGAGCAAAAGGGTCCTGTTCAAGAAGACATTGATGAAGTTGATGAGGAAGAAGGCAGAAAAGATTGGGCAGACTTGACGAACAGTATTTCTCCAAGGCTTCTGTCGCGGATTATAGGCCACCCTGAAATGGACGTCGATGGTCGGCCTCGATGGATGGTGACATCTGGTAGCACTGCGGAAAGGGATAGTGATCAGATCCCAGGGCTTCCGGGTCCCAACTCAGAGGATCTAGCTCAGGTTACCGGGGAGCAGGAGAGCGAATTCTCGTTTCTTCCTGTTGACCTGAAGCGCACATGGAGAGAAGGAGCTATTGGACGGGAGAGGACTGAAGCGGCGCAAGATCGTTCATGGGCATTAGGAGACCTGATTCAACGACACTCCAATAGCGGGGACCACGGAGAAAAGACGGGAGAGGCACAGATTCTGGGTGAACTTCAATTCACTTTCTTGATGGTTCTAACATTGATGAACTACTCATGTCTGCAGCAATGGAAAAGACTGCTGGAACTAGTCTTGACCTGCCAGAATGCAATCAAGGATCGCGAGCCTTTCATGGCGAGCGTACTGCGATTGCTTCTGCTACAGCTCAAACGGTGTGATGATGTCGAAGGTGGACTATTCGATATTGACGGACACGAGGGCGGGGAATTTCTGCGCAAACTTTTGATGAAGTTCAGGCGAACTCTATATGAAGTCATTGACAATCCGGGTCCTACGGTGAAGGCGGAGTTCGACAAGCTGGCTACATGGGTCAAAGACGAATACGACTGGGAATTGGATCGCGAAGCATTTGTTCGCCGGGGCATGGTCCAGCTGGAGGATGGCGAGCAAGTTGAGCTGGAAATGAATGATGATGACGAAGACGACGAGACAGGGGAGTATGCTCCCCTCGTCGTCGATCTCGGTGAAGGGAACACGATGGAGGATCTGGACATGGACAATGTGGCTTCGGCATAGGCGAGTATCCTCTGCTTAATGACAACTCTCTGGCATATAATTTCAATCGACTGTTTACACGCCATCACGATTCCTTTTGACCCTGTGCGCCATTCACTTACGCATCTCAAATAAGCGACCACAGGATGAGTGGAAAGACATATATATCAGTTATGTGGCAAAGGAACAGGTTTCCAACATATTCCGATATGGATCTTTCACTCTCTGGGCATGCTACCATGCCCACACCTCATTCAGTGCGAATCAAAACAAGGCATTCAACAGTCATCAGGATCAATCCTCCATGCCGACAAGGAAATTTGAATGGTATTTGCAATTCCAAGAGCTAAGCTCAGCACAAAACTATAGAAAATTGGCATGTTCAGCATGAAAACTCCGTTCTGGCCACCATCCCGCATGCAACCAACACATTGTCACTTTTGAGTCTATGTCTATTGGCAAAAGAAAGGATGCATTCATTCATCTTAATTTTCGACCTCTCCCTCAATCACATAAGACCAATCATGGTTCTCCTTGCCATACATGATGGCATCCAACCAAGATCTGATCTGGGCAGCGTATCCCGCACGCTCAACGCCCGCATCAACCATGTCCATGTCGAGATCGCCGTTCCTGACGAGCTTCACCGGAGTGATAAAGTACTATTTTGCATTAGCGAAAGGATGCGTGAAAGTCGTCGGGTGAAGATTGACTTACAGCAGTGCCGGAGACGAAGGCTTCAACGATGCGTCCCTCCTTCCAGGCTTGCTCAACATTTCCGATGGTAAGCGCCTTTTCCACAACATCAACAGGTGCAAGGCTTCCGACAGGCTTGGCCAATCTCGACCGCGCCAGCTCCAGCACGCTGCGACGGGTAACACCGGCAAGGATGAGCTGGTTCTCAAGGGGCGCGGTGACGAGCTCAAGTTTGCCGGTGTCCTTGTTCTCCCAGACAATGAAGAAATTGCTGGCGCCGGCCTCGGTCACTTGACGGTCCTCCCCGAAGAGCCAGAGGACTTGGTCAAAGCCCAAGGCTTGAGCTTGACCGTGGGCTGCCAGGGAAGGGCCATAGTTAGCTCCGAGCTTCGCGTAACCGAAGCCACCAGGCCAGGCACGGATTGTGTCAGGGTGGGAGGCGAGAAGCTTCAAGCCGGGCTTGGTGCCAGGCTCGACGGGCTTCTTGGATGGGTCAGGCCATGGCACGGCAATGATGAAGAGGAGGGCTTCTTTGGGTGTTTGCACACCCAGATGGGGGCCGCTGCCGATCAAAGTGGGACGAAGGTAAAGGAATCGACCGGGTTGGTCCTTGGGGAGCCAGCCTATTGGAGGAAAAAACAATTGTGTTAGTCCATGTCAAGGATTCTTTCGAAGAAAGGATGCATACGGGGTCCATCGATCTGCATCAACTTGGCGATAAGCACCTTGAGCTCCTCAAACCGGAAGCTGGGCAAAGAAGATCTCTGGGCACTCATGACAAGTCTCTCGCCGTTGCAGTCCGGCCGGAACAGACGCAGTTTGCCATCGTATCCTCGGTAAACCTTCATGCCCTCGAAGCATTCAGTAGCATAGTGCAGGCAGCCAGCGGTCGGCGGGATGCTGAGATTCTCGTATGGTCTGATTTCCGGGGTCTCCCATCCATTGTTCACGGTCCATCTGACGGTGACCATGTGGTCTGTACAGTGCGAGTGACTGAGTTCCTCCGGGGAACCCGGTTCAGGAACCAGACGCAGGTTGGTGGACAGAGTTACGTTGACGGTCGAGGCATCAAGCTCTCGTACTGTCTGCGCCATGGAACCCATGATTGGCCTGGTGGGATGATTGCTGATACGATTTGAGAATTGTATTATCGCAGAACCCAGTTCTGACCGAGGGGCAAAGGTTGAGCGAGGGGTTCGAGGTCAATTGACTTTAAGTTGGGAGTTGTGAGTCACTATCAGATCCGGCGATTGTGCCGAACTATAACAACAGCAGGAACCGACTTGAATCCGCCTGCGATAACGGAGACTGGGGAGATATAAGCAAACGGTGACAGTCTACAGAAGAGAACAACCTGATCTAGAATGAGTCCAGATGATTGTTATTATATTAAATGACCTACTCCATGTTTTCTCCGATTGACAAGAGCCGGGAGGGGCGAAAGCAAAAGTTTTTCTTGCCGAGCGGAGCCAATCTCTGGGACTTCGCCATCGATATCCGCAGCGAGAGAGACGGATCAATTGAGCGGAATCTATTGCGATGATCTAGCCGTAATGTCCTCTGGATGAATCTCTCAATGTGGTTATAGGATGCTTCTAAGAAGATTGTCTTTATCAACATCCCTGTCTAGCCGCTTTCATCATGACAGCAACAAAAATTGCTTCATCGCTTCCCCCTGTCGATGACTCGCAGGAGGAATAAGAACCGCGCTAGTCAACTTCCGGGATCGCGCGACTCCAGGAATGGGCAATATCTAAGCCTTTTGTAGTAGGCGGAGAGACCTTTAGCACTTACCGCCTTCTTCTTTTTTGACGCCGAGCACGGGACGCCGATTCTAGCCGAGCGGCTATCAAGGGAGACGTTTGAAGCCTTATCATTCAGGATTTCAGGCATGTGGTTTGAACACCACCAGTCAGATACCCTTCAGGCATTCACCAAGTGCCAAGATCTGAGATACGATCAAATATTGGAATCGAAAAGGTAGAGGTAGGTGTTTTCTTGCCTTCTACGTCCAAGATGCACGGTGACAATTACCAATGCACCAGACAATGAAAGTGAGCACCTGCGGAAGAACAAAGAAAGCTTATCGCAGACGCTGTTGAACAAGCTTCATGAGTCAGGCTTCTCTCCCAGAAATGTGGAATAGAACTCTGATCGATTTGTTGGTAGTACTAACTCCTGCTTTGGGACAACCTCATGGTCGAACCATGTATCATTCCATCCGGACCTTCCTCTTGTCAGTCGAAACCAAGGATATACCAACTCCCATATCCAGCACAGCGGTACCTTCACCGTCGTACTGGAGCAAGGTGCTCGCCAGAACCAGGTCATGGGGACAGACCTTGATCTGGCAGTGATATTGTGATGAATACCCACGATGTATATTGGGTGTCAATGACGGAGCTGGCAGTGGCTAGCTACTACTACCTGGATACACTAGATGCTGAGGATTAGTCCCATCATCATGTAGTCAGGTAAGTAAAAGTACTGATGAAGAGCGAGCCAAGATAATAGGTAGATATCCAAGCCGTCAAAGGGGTTTGATGTGCATAACCACCTCCTATTCTATGGGTCCATCTGCTCTAACCCATGAAGCAAACATCATATCAGCATGATGTAAGATTCTATATTATCAATGTCCACTGTTTATTATTACTGCTAGGACTGATGTCACATGAAAATCCCCAACTATCAGAGGCCTAAGGATTAGGTGCTAGGTACAACAAAGGAAAAGTTAGGTCAAGAACTGCAAACGTCATCGTCTCCCGTTTCGGTCATCGTCCAGGTAGTCCGACCGTGACTCGTGGACGTATTAGTATTACGAATATGACAATTTGTCTAAAGATTGTAGGACACAGTAAAGAGGAGCGAGAAATACAAGGCCAAAGGGTCGCGTCTTAATGCTTCTTATGAAATCAAATAATATTGATCTTAATTTGATAGATGCGGTTACGTATAGCCACAGCTATGACGTTCCTGTGCAACGTCCACTCAGATTGACGGTGAGCGATATGGACGATCTCTGTATGGATGGTTGCCATATAAATTCTCCATTCTGAGTCCTACTCACTAGTGGTTGAGGTGCTCAGCTGAGTCCTATTATTTTGGCGATCGACTCTACCCTAAGCAACGGGTGAGTGGAATTATGGATCGAATCATCCCTAGATGATCCTCGGTTGTATATCCGTACTCAGATTGCCACGCTCCACAACCTCCACATCGTGAACAAAGCAGATCAATAAAAGGTAAAAAGGCCATCAGACATGGAAGAAGGGCAGCGCTTGGTTGTCATACTGACATCAAATGCGGTGACCTCAACCTAGAGTCAAGGTTAGTGTATATGTGACCATGATACTAATTGGAGAACCCCTTGCACTAGGTGGACTGGCTGGGCTGATGCAAGTCTAGGCAGGATAGACTTGACACTGGACAGACAGGCAAAAGAGTCAAGCAATGAGAATGAACTAACTTGTTCATGTAAGTAGGCTTTGAGCAAGAAAATGGAGCTCGACCCCAACACTATCCATGGCATCTTGCATCCGGTGGTCGGTTCCGCCTATTATTGTCCTGTCAATCTCTCGGCATGGGACGATCCCTTGACTAGCCCGTCACCTTTTCCACGGTTCTCCGCTGTCAGACGGCTAACAGGACCAGCGTCAATCATCTTTATGCACCTGTGAGTCCTGGACATTCCGTCTGCTAGCGCGCGTTGGTTCGCCAAGGCCGATATTCTTGCTCGTGCGTCTATGATCGACATAGTGAGATGCCAAACAAAAAATCCCGCGTCGATATAGTATTGCTGAGTAAACCCCATTGTAGTTGAAAAATTCGGAACATCTGAGGAAGGATTGTGTGTTATCATTTCGGTCCCACAACCAACCAAGGGGATGAGCACATTCTGTGTACCTCAACACATTGAGATGGCGCTTGGTTGTACTCCGTACAGATAGTTGGAATCATGCCGGGCTAGAGGGCCGTCAAAACTGCCAGACGCGTGCCTATAGAGAGGTATGCTTAGCAAGAATGGTGGAAGAAGGACGCGATGATTTGGCGAATTGCAGAGTGGACGGTGAACCTGAAGTTTAAAGATATAGCAGGGAAAAGTTTGATGATAAGCAATTACCTGATGTAGAATGATTGCTTTCTCGTGGTGGTAGATAGAGGTTACCTAGGTATGGTGTAGCCAGATCCCTTTAAAAGGGCTTCTTTCTGGCTGGAGGACCAGAGGCAGTAAGCTCCAAGTATCTGTTCATGGATAGCCCGATCCCTGCACACAAGAGACTGGTTCAATAATCTCAAATAGCCCGTAGCTTCTCCTGTGCCTTACTTTTACCTCAACATGAAAAAGGAGGCTCAATCACTGTGGCACTTCTAGCCTTTGCTCCACATGTAAATTAGTAGTGAGCTCAAACCACGTAAGAACAAGGTCTGATATGCTGCTTATTTACCAAATAAGATGTGCTGATCGAGTGCGTCTTAATTATCTTCCAGCCAATCCAGGACTGTTACCAGCAAGCTGTGTTGAGTATTGGTACCAATACTATGACTATGCTCATCTTTCTGAATTTCCCTCATCCTTCAAATATTGCCACAAGAGTTGCATCGGTCGTAGATGGTAGTTTAGTTCTCTTGTCTTCGGCAAGCTTCCCAGCTTCTGCAACAAAGCTCCTTTACTGCCATACCGACGTCCATACCCCCGAGTATCAGTACGTACGTTCGTCCTGTCGCTATTGCGTTTCGAAAGGATTAATCAATGAAAGCGAGACACGACAACATTTGAGGCCTGGGGCGAACCGTGATCGTCGCGAATGGAGTTCGCCTTCTGTTCCAAGTGAAAGCTGCATGAGTCTGGATGGGTTATACCTGCATAGTCCATTGCCGCCAAGACCTTGTTGTTTGTCAGTATCAATAACATCACATTCCTCTTTTCCGAAGGAGCATCGTCACACGATTGCCAGTTCCTCTATACTGGATCAAAAGAAGAGAAATGGAGTAAGTTGGGCCCCGAGGCCGTCCGCGTCTGCGTCTGCGTCTGCGGTGAGATAGTTTCCTGATGCCGAGAGTGAGGATGTGGCCGGAGATGGCTTCCGACGATCAGGACAATCATCTTCCAACCCTCGCCCCGGGACCACGAGGTCCCATTACGCTGAACACCACAACCGTATCACGGCCAAAGAAGATTTCCACGGCGTGCTTACCATGTAAGCAGGCAAAAAGAAAGGTAGGAGTAGAGGTTTTCTCGGTCAGCTCTTATCGCAGAAAAAAATGGCAAGGGTTGATGAGGCAAGATTGTTTTCGCATCGTTCCAAACTTCCTTTTTGTATTCATTTCAAATACACCAGCTCTTGGCTAATGATCGTTGACTTTTTTGGAATTGCAGTGCAGTGGCCGACCACCGCCTTGTAAATCCTGCAAGAACACAGATGCCGAATGCGTCTTCGACGAGTCCCTAGACCTGAGGCGCAAGGTCGCCGCTAAACGAACCCTCGAAGAATTGTCCTATTACCGGAACTTGCTATACGCTCTGCTTGAGTCACTTCGCCATTCAGATGAGACCGAATTAAGCAGTATCTTGGGCCACATACGCGGTACCCCATCGCTCAACAGCATTGCGGCCGTCGTGGCGGGGCCGACCATAGATCCAAGCGATGTCAGCTGCGAGGACCTCAAAGGTGGTTCTGAGGAGTCCAGCTCGCAAGGTGGCTCTCAGGAACCCGTACACCTCGACACACACTCTCGAATAACCTTGGAGAAGCTTTGTGATATTCCTTTCGTCCAGGTCCCTGCTAAGCCTTGGACAGCCGTCACCGATGACGGTCAGCTCGTTTCGCATCTGGTCTCTTTGTACTTCACATGGGACAATCCACTAGTGCAGATCGTGGATCAGAAGATCTTTGTGGAGCATATGAAAACAGGGAAGACGAACTCGGAGTTCTGTACACCGTTACTGGTGAACAGTGTTCTGGCCATGGCAAGTGTACGATGTCTCCACCACCTCTGTTCAAGGCAGCGTTCAAGGCAGCCTTCAGTTTCTGACTTTGGCAGCTGTATTCGGATTTCCCTGACGTCTTTGCTGTTCCCTTAGAAGTGGCTTCGCGCGGCCGGCATTTCTTTACGGAAGCAGAGAGACTTTGGAGAGCCGAAGAAGGCCAGGCTTCGCTGGCGAATATCCAGGCGGTAGTCCTGATGAGTTATGTGTAAGTCGCTTGCATTGAGCGTTGTTAGAGCCGGAACGGCTGTGACTTTAATACTCCGTGGGTCGAGACGCTAATGTTCCTGATCAGTCTGAAATCTCAAGGGAAGGGTCAGCTCGGCTGGCTTATGCTTAAGCAAGCAGTGCAACTTGCGCAAGATTTTGGGCTCTTCCAGGCATCAAGAACACTACCTCAAAGAAGGTGGTCCGTCCAATCTCAGCGTGTTGCAGCAATCACTGCATGGGGAGTTTATATCATGAACTCGTATGGCCGAGAGCATCCCGTACCGGCATGCATGGCTGATCATTTTTCACAGGCAGGTATCTATGGAACTACAAAAGGTCGCGGCCTTAAGACAACCCAACTCCAACCTGTTCAGCGAAGAAGAAGCTATCGACAAAACCATGTGGAGCCCATACCCCCTTACGAACAGGCTTGATTATGTCAAAAAACCAGGCCGTCTTCGTTATACCATGCTGAAGTTAGCCGACCTGACGCTGATCACGGTGGACATCCAAGAGCTGTTGTTTGAAAAGGTGTTCGAGATAACCGTCGAGCGACTCTGGGCAGCGGCGAGGGGGTTCTTTTCGCGCTTAGAAATGTGGCTCGTAGATCTGAAGGGCGCAATTGAAGATGAAGATCAGTTTATGCCACACATCTTGTTTCTGCGGTAAGAATGAGGTCTGTACCAGTACGAATCAACGAAATTCTCACCCATAATTGCAGGATCAGGTGTCACCAAACAATCATGTCGATGTTCAGCTTCCTTTTGGAGCACATGATGCCTGAACAACCACAAAACTCACCAGATGTCGAACAAGCCACTAAAATTCGACTTCGGGCTGCGAAAGAAATTGGTTATTGTCTGCGTCAGCAGCGTGAGACTTACGGTCTCGAACAAATTCCAAGATACCTGCTCGAGGCCGTTAATGGCAGTTGTCTCGTTTTGGTCACCGACTTGTGCGATGAGGAATCACAAGGATTGTTTTCTGTGACCTGTCAATACCTGGTTGCGTTGAAGAAGAGGCTGACGAAGGTGGGGGAGATGATCGAGAGGATTGAGTCTCTCGTGGGCGCTGACACCTTCGCAAGGGCCGCCAGGTACTCGCATCAGGCTGTAGGTAAACCATCTCCGTTATTCTTTGACGACTTCGAGGTAAGTCAATGTATGAAACAGTAGGGATACTGATGAAGCAAAGGGATAGGTCTAGGTCAAAGTCTTGAATAATGGGCCAACGGGGCGGGACAGGAAGGATGAGGACGGAGACGAATTCGATCTGATGGTCAAGGAGAACCGCAATCAGTAACGAGAGTCATGAGACGGTTAGTGTTTACAAAAGATTCTTGTTATGAGACAGGATGTGTATGCCGAAGAGCAGCCATCATAATGAATTTCAACAAAAACGAAGCATGACTGGCAGTTCATTAGAACGACCAATTGCTGTCAAGAAATTCAATGAACTCTATGACTGGGAGTTTCTTTGAAATGCTCGCTTCTTGGTTACTTGGAGGGATTATTTTCGAGTTTGGTCAAAAACAGGATTCATGGATCGATGATGGAATATGCACGATCTGTTTACTGCGTAGCGGGAGAACCGTGATTGTATCCTGTATAAACTTGCAAAACACTGTGAAAATAGCCAAACTTTTTTGAAAGTACGGTAGATCTAGCATGTAACCGTGGTAGTAGTAGTATCTTTTGAGGAATATTTCTGAATAGCTGAGTTATGTATCTACAAACATGAATCCAATGGCTGACATATACGTTCACACTACTTCCACGTACTGGATAGTGTGTATTCAGGCTTAGATATGGTGCATGTATGATTTAGATATCCGCTGTTATTCATGATGGACCGTTACCAATTGCTGACATGGATATGTTTGGTTTCTGAATACTTGTATTTGATCCAACACCATGGATACCTACACCGGGTATCTATCCACCATATTCTCAAGCCACGATTCTCCGGTATTGTAGGGCCGTCAAGGATTGTTCGGCGGGAGAAAATGTTTTCCCAGGCATTCTCCCAGAATGGCAGCCACTTTACAGCGGGCAGGGCATGGAATTCCAGGGTCACAGGCACTTCATCTGGGGCTCAAACTTGATGCCGAGCGGCTCAAGCGACGGATGGCAATTGCACTCAAGCTGGAAACCCTGAAGCTTAGATTCAAGCATTATTATGCAATGTTTATGGTCACAGGAAATAGAAAGCCCCCACAGTCCTACACAGTAGGTACTCCGTACATACCTAGGTGCCCTCTTACCGCAGTCCTCACATCCACGTCACCCTTTCAAGGTGTCTGTCTGTATCAGCCTGCCCTATGTGTGGTCCTTCACTCGACCAGCTTTGGAGGTGTATCTGGTACTGCGCTTAGCTTCAATGACCTGGTACCAAAATTCTAATGTTATCATAACACACGGGAAGATTAGTTGTTTTCGAGTGGCTGGCTTGCTCTGGGCTCTGCATGCCTATGATTTCCGGGTCTTAGATATGTCACTTCATTTGCATGAACGTTCCTAATTTGGAAAGATAACTGGACCAGACTCGACGTGGTAAAGGGAGACAAATCACGTGACTACTTCAGCATAGATGCATAGATGACTCAGCCCCTTTACTATGCAGAGATAAGATAAACACAAACCTCTTCAAGCGAAAACCCTCAAAATTCGACGCCGCCGAAACAATCGAAATCCCACACGCCGACGTCAACCAGCAACGCCGAACCACGTATCTCCCTCCGCAGCTCTCGCTTGCCGACCGGTTCCGATACGATCTCACTGGTTATTTTCTCGTTATCGGATCACCTCCAGAGTCAATATGTCGTACGAAGAGCGCGTCAATGCGCACCCTAACCTGGGCGACGAGTCCGATGTCGAGGAGGAGGCTCTCGTCAATGACTACCGCGAGCAAGTGAATTTTGACGATGGCATGAGCGAGCTGGAGCGGACAACATCTCTTGGAGCTGGTTCCCAAACGCAAGATCTCCAAGCTCAGCTTGCCGCTGCTGCGACCCCGCTTGAATACCAGGCCACTCTCGAGACCAAGTTCGCGAGCTATGACAACTACTGCAGCCTGTTCCACTACATCCTGAACTCCGAAGGTCCTGTCGAGCTGGAGGTTCCCTCTGTATGTCTTCATTTCTATCCCAGCTTGCCCTGAGGAAGCAAATTTCCACGGGGCTCGGTGTCTTTTTTCTGTGGTTTTGCCAATGTCATGCCATGGCCGCTGTTGAGACAATTGCTAACTGAGTACTCTTATTTCTTTGGTTTAGTACTACTGGGCCTGGGATGTGATCGATGAATTTATCTACCAGTTTGAATCGTTCTGCCGCTACCGTAATCGTGTTGCCCGTAGCGGCTCCAATGAAGAGGAAGCACAACTCCTGCGCGAGAACCCAAACACATGGGGCTGCTACTCTGTCCTCAACGTTCTTTACTCTCTTATTCAGAAATCGCAGATTAACGAACAATTGGCTGCTATCAAGCGTGGAGACGATCCGATGGCATTCGCTGGTGAATACGGCTCCCGCCCTCTGTATAAGATGCTGGGATACTTCTCGATCATTGGTCTACTGCGTGTCCACTGCTTGCTGGGAGACTTCAGCCTTGCTCTCAAGACCCTCGATGACATTGAGATGAACAAGAAGGCCATGTTCGCTCGCGTCATGGCAGCCCACTTCACCACTTACTATTATGTGGGTTTCTCGTACATGATGATGCGTCGTTACGGCGATGCCATTCGCATGTTCAGTCACATTCTGGTCTATGTCTCGCGGACCAAGAACTTCCAAAAGGGTGGCAACAGCTATGATGCCATTGCTAAGAAGAACGACCAGATGTATGCTCTGATCGCTATCTGCGTGGCTCTTCACCCCACTCGTCTGGACGACACCATTCACTCGGCTCTGCGTGAGAAGTACGGTGAGCAGCTCATTCGTCTCCAGCACGGTGGTCCCGATGCCCTTCCTCTGTTTGAGGAGCTCTTCCGCTCCGCCTGCCCCAAGTTCATCAGCCCAACTCCCCCTGACTTCGACAACCCGGCTCTTAACATCGACCCCGTCGATCACCACACCGCTATTTTCATGGACGAGGTCAAGAACACCCTATACAACCCTACCATCCGGTCGTACCTCAAGCTCTACACGACCATGGACCTGAAGAAACTTGCCGGTTTCCTCGAGGTCGAGCCCGAGGTGCTCCGCTCTTGGCTGCTGGTGAACAAGCAGCGCAGCCGTCAGGTGCGCTGGGTTGAGGGTGGCCTGTTGGAGGGTGAGCCCGTCAACGTGAACGATCTCGACTATGCGCTGGAGAACGACCTGATCCACGTCAGCGAAACCAAGGCCGGCCGCCGTCTGGTGGACTGGTACCTGAGAAACCTGGCCAGAGTTTACTAGATGGCCACCTCCTTTCACTCCGAACCTCTGCCTGTGGCTTTGAAACGAGATATGCTTCATATCAGTGCATAGGATATGTGAGGCATTCAACTGGACACCGAGCTGTCCAGCGGCAACGCCTCGACCGCTCCAGGAGTTATGAAAAGCCAATCAGGGGCTAGAGGTTGCAGCTAAGAGTGGTCAACGGGAATAGGGCATTGAATAACCCTAGTCTCGAAGTGATGCCATTCATCCTTCCGTGAAGGGAAACAGAGGGTGTAAAAAGAGACAGTAGGGCAAGGATTAGCCCCTCTTATGATGAATTTGTTCTGTGTCCACTTTTTTCTTCATCTTCATTGTCAGTTCTTGTTTGTTTTTAACAAGCTGTATCTCAGGTTTACGGCCTTGATTTGCTCGGGACACGGGTTCGGTCGCGATCAAAATGAGTTTAGATGGTTGATTCAGGGGCGTAAATGTTATGTTTATGTTTCTCTGATTCCTTATTATACGGTCTATGCATCATGCTTGCAAATAAAACAATGTCTCACTTCAGTAATGGTTGCTCGAGATTGGCACGTCGAGGCTTCAGAACTTGCACATAATAAATATAAATTTCGCTGGGGTTCAACTGTCGCAGAAGATTCGATGGGAATGGAAGCACTGGTCGTCACCCAAATGAGAAGTGGGGTATAGTATATATTACTCTATCCGATAAATGTTGTGATATACATTGAAGAGAATGCGTAATGAGTCCTGATATATCAGCATCCAAAAGCTTGTCAGGGAGGTTTTTAATCCTTGACATCGAAGCTCGTTCCGCAACCGCAGTTGCTCGTGGCCCGCGGATTATCAACAATCTTGAATTGACTGCCAATAAGCTCCATGGTATAGTCGACTGTGCTCCCGGATAAGAGTTCCAAAGAGGGTTCATCCATGACCACCTTTGCTTCGCCGGGCCCCGAGGTCGAGTCCTGTTCGGGTTCCGCTTCAAACACCGTATCTTCCTCGGGGTCAATCTTCGAGGCTGCCTCGAGAGACATGAGATACTGGAAGCCGTGACAGCCTCCGCTGGTAACTGTGATCCGAAGATGGTGGTATGGGTTCTCCTCCTTTGTTGCCGATGGGGAAGAGGATGGATCGGTGATTTCTCGAAGACGCTGGCCAGCAAGTCAGTACTCCTGAAAGGTGATATACTCCTTGGACAAGAAGTAGAAAAAAAGGTAATAAGATGATCAGGAAAAACTGAGAATAAGCCAAAAAAAAAAAAAAAAAAAAAAACATACAACAGCCGGGATTCGCTGGTGGTCACCCACCCAACTACTAACCGGCCGGCGTGTGGCTTAAGCACGGCTGAGCGGACGGGAAGCCCTGTTTTCCACACCCTATGGTCGTATGTGCTGGATTTAGGACCAAGGAGTCTTATAACTCGGTGATGCAGCTGTTCTCCTCCTGACAAAGCGCTCTGATGCATGTAAAATCCCAAGCAAGCCACGGCAGACGGTACCCTTCATGCTCTGACGCACGATTTCCGCAAAGAAGGAGAGAGGCAATTCTAAGAAAGTGTTCCAACATACCTCCGCTGCCCGAGGCGAAATATTGATCATCAAAGTATTCCCTTCATCGTCCACCCTCGGATTCTGTACAACTTTTGCGCTCGGCCGAGCAGTTGATGTGGAGAAGGCACAACGATGTCGGTAACTCAGAGAACGTCTTGTGGAGGGGATTCGGAACGAAGGATTTGTCGTAGATGAAATGAAAGAGCTCGAAATAGACCGAGGAATAGTAGCACTGCAGGAGGAGAAAGGCGCGGACAAGCGACAGGCCGAATTCGATGCTCTGCCGGATGTGAAGCGTACGACCGCCACTCCAGACATGTTTTGGCGTCGCGATAGCCGAAGAGCGGCTGAGGATATCGCTGGCCGAGACATAATTGCAGTAGATTTGAGGGGTTCGTCAAGATCTTTGTCGGACAAGTCTCATATTATTTTCGAGTCCTGCAAATAAGGCAATGCTTGTCATCGGCAGGCTTGATTATATATCCTGCAAACACCTTAAGTTTCCGGTTAGTCAGATGGTTCCGCATGACGCCATTGGTCGGTCCTGTCGGTAAGCAGCGGCAGAATAATGATTTCAGCCGACGATAATCGTCATGGAGGGGTGACAACCATGAGGCTCAACTAACAATTCTGCTATAACGCGCCGTTTGAGCTCAGTTTCGAGACTGACTACATCTTGCAGTAAACCATAATATCTTGGTGAGGTATACTTGACATCTTCACTCACGCAAAGTTCACGCAGAATGGGTTCTCGACTACATGTTCGGGAAATCCAGAGCGGACCCCCACTTCCTTACCCAGATGATATCAGGGCATTTTCCAAAGCGTATGCAGAGTCACTGGATGCAAAAGACCCTTTGCATCATTTCAGAGACGAGTTCATCATTCCGTCAAAAAAGGATTTAAAAAGAAAGACTCTGATTCCCAACAATGGTATGTATGTATGGCTTTGTATAGACTCCGCATTCGCTCCGCTAATACAAGCTGTGTCTGCTTCCATGTTGCAGAAACTGAAGAGACCTCTGATGAAAAATGTATTTACCTCTGCGGCAACTCACTTGGACTTCAACCTCGTAGCACCCGGAAATACATCGAATATTACCTTCGGACATGGGCAACCAAAGGTGTAACCGGTCATTTTGTCCCGCATGATGACCAGCTGCTTCCTCCATTTGTTGATGTCGACAAGGCTGGATCCAAACTCATGGCCCCAATTGTGGGTGCATTAGGAAGCGAAGTAGCAGTGATGGGCACGTTGACGACCAACCTGCATCTTCTGATGGCCAGCTTTTATCGACCCACTCAGGAAAGATATAAGATCATCATCGAAGGCAAGGCATTTCCGAGTGATCATGTATGTTTTGTGAAGTCGATCTTATCCTCGACATCATGCGGCCAAAGCTAATAGAAATTTGAATTAGTATGCCGTTGAATCCCAGATCATGCATCACAATCTCGACCCAAAGGATGCCATGGTCCTTATAGATCCAGAAGACCTCGATCGCCCCACTCTGGATACCGAATATATCCTCCGGGTCATCGATGAGAATGCATCGAGCACTGCTCTGATTCTTTTATCCGCAATCCAATATTATACTGGGCAATACTTCGATATTAAAAGAATCACCGCTCATGCCCAGTCTAAAGGTATTCTTGTTGGCTGGGACTGTGCCCACGCAGCAGGCAATGTTGACCTGCAATTGCATGATTGGAACGTCGATTTTGCTGCTTGGTGTAATTACAAGTACCTCAACAGCGGACCTGGAGGGATGGCAGCTTTGTTTGTGCATGAGAGGCATGGCCGAGTGGACTTGGAACAGGCCCAATCTGGGAAGGAGCCTTACCGTCCGCGGTTCTCTGGTTGGTGGGGAGGGGATAAGGAAACTCGTTTCTTGATGAACAACCGTATGTTGATCTCGCCGATTCCGTTGTGTTTCATATTGAATTTCTGACATTCTATGACCAGATTTCGTGCCCCAGCAAGGAGCGGCCGGGTTTCAGCTATCCAACCCATCAGTCCTGGATATGAATGCAGTAGTGGCATCATTGGAATTGTTTAATCAGACCTCGATGGCTGAAATTCGCAAAAAGTCCTTGAATCTCACGGGATACCTGGAACACCTCCTGCTCAGCTACTCTCAGAACGCGAGATCCGAAAAGAAACCATTCAGCATCATCACTCCCTCAAATCCAGCAGAGCGTGGAGCTCAATTGAGTATACGTCTCCAACCAGGCCTTCTCGACAGTGTCCTTGAATTGTTGGAGGAGAGTGCAGTAATTATAGACGAGAGGAAACCAGACGTCATTCGGGTTGCACCGGCACCTCTGTATAACACGTATGTAGAGGTGTGGCGATTCGTTCAGATCTTCCATCTTGCCTGTGATAAAGCGCTTCGTGCTCGAGGGTAACATAGCAACACTGTGATGGCAACAATGTTTGTTACGAGCCAACTGATATACATACCTTGACCGATATATACAGCATTGAACATCAGGAACATTATGAAGCATAGAATTTCGGTTGCTTTCTTATTGTTTCTATTTTGAAGATATTCATGAATATACAGTTCAACCGAAAGCAAAATAAGCCCGTTCCAGAGGTTGTCGTTCCGACTCCCAAGCAAGCCAATCTGATCTCGTAGTCCTGTTTTGGAATTTCGTATTAGTAAATCTGCGAGAGATAAAGCAAAACTAGATGAGTACAAGGGTAATAGAACATACGGCAAAAGTCCCATGGCATTAACCTTCCAAATTCCCAGTCCCAGCAAAACCAGTTGCATCAGGACATAAACAGCCTTCACTCCGATCAACTTCCCGCGGATCCCTTCGGTGTCAAACTTTGCGAAGACAGTATCGGTGTTCATCAACCCCTGTATGGGGCCTTTGAACAACATGAAGACCATCATGATACTGAAGATCTGAAGACTGTTTCCAGACATGTACATCATGATCGCATTCATGGGGATCTGCTTCGAAGGAGCGAGAGCAATCTCCCATGCCTTTTTCAGCTTTAGTGTATCGGTTTCGTCAGGCTTAGCGGTGCTGGAGGTAGTTGATTGCTGCTGAGCACGCTAGATAACACCACAGTTAGTTTGCTTCGAACCATGATCGCGCTCACTCAGATGATTCTATCTACACATCGAGAGTAACTCACGCCCTTGCCTAGCACTTTGCTGCTGGAGAATCCTGGAGGATCAGGGATACTGGATGCCGCCTTGGTAGGACGCGGCATAGGGGTGTTCAGCGCAACCACCCAATGCGGCGGTGGTGGAGGATTGAAAGGTTTGGACGCCATGCTGGATGACTTGGCGCAAGGACAAGGTAAGCGCCGTCCTCTTGAAGCCAAAAAGTGTACGTGTCAGGGAGACAGTCGAGTTGAAGCAAGTTTGCAAGCGATGCAGGTTGATGACCGGGACGGAGTTCATCTAATCAGTGGTCAAAACTCCCCACAAGCACGCGGAGCTGGCGGCAGCCGATCCACTGCTGATTCCCTGAACCATTCGACGGATCCAGAACATTTAAACCACAATGATACCTATTTGACACCGGTAATCTCATTCTCTTATTTTGATTCTTTGTGTCCATTATTACTTGATATTCCCGACGGCGCAATATCCCACGCCAAATCCAGACTTGATTTCAGCGAACTCTTGAGCGCCCGCCATACAGACAGTTTGTGAAAACGCCCAAGGACCACGACGATTTTTAAGGTATGGAGGCCTTGAAGGAGCAGAGTAGCTGAAGGGAAATTGCACCGCTGCCTGGAAATTATCCTCCCTTTTTCTGAATCGCCCTTTACAAAATCCATGTGAATCCGCGATCGAAGCCGGGTCCAATCCTCACACGGAACGTCTGCAGACTTGAAAAGAGCTAAGGAGAGACTCTCTATTTGCCCGTCCGCAAAGCCACACGCCATGAGTTCCAGCGGGGGTGATGCGAAGCTGTTCGCTAAGGTATGTTTATCTGCTTGCTTTGGTGGTCATCGGACCTATTCAGATAATGGATGGGCGATCAAGCACTCCATTATTGCATTGCCTTATCTGCCCCCTCTCCCCCCCCTCACGTCGAGTCTGTCTTGAGGCGTCGTCTAATCGACGAACTGGCTGGTATTCTTGCCCCTTGTATCCTTCCAGAAGCCCGCTTGCCGTTGTATAGTTTGCTTCCATCACATTGCTTATCTACTTACATGATTCCAAACTCGATATATCACATTTCCCTCTATGTTCATCGCCGTGCTTCCTTATGCGACCAACTATGGCTTACCATTTTCTCCATCTTCACAGGGCAAAGTCGCCGAGTTGCGACAGGAGCTCAATAGCGGCGGCAAGAAGGACAAGAATTTCTCGGCGAAGAAAATTGCGCTCAAGAAAATCGTTGCCAATATGACCATGAGCAACAATGACATGGTCGCCTTATTTCCCGATGTGATCGGTTGTATGAGCTTGCCCAGCCTGGAGATAAAGAAGATGTACGTCCCTAGGGAGGAGCGCGGATACAAGGTGCAGGCGCTAACAGACGACTGACTGTTCAATAGGTGCTTTCTTTTTCTGGTCAATTACTCGAGGATGAAGCCCGATGTCGCGTTGAAGGCGCTGCCCATATTGGTAGATGTATGGACGACTGTGTATTGATAAATGCTCTTATTGATAAGCTAACATCAGGACTCAGGATATGGAAGACTCGAACCCGCTTGTGCGTGCTTTGGCTTTGCGAACCATCTCATATGTGCATGTTCGCGAATTCGTCGAAGCAACTGTTCAGCCTCTCAAACGTTTGATGGGGGACATGGACCCTTACGTTCGCAAAACTGCAGCGTTTTGCGTCTCAAAGCTCTACGAGCACGATAAGAAAATGGTTGAGGGTTCTGATCTCATTGATCGGCTCAACCGAATGCTCAAGGATGAGAACCCAACCGTCGTGTCGAGTGTGCTTGCTTCTTTGACAGATATCTGGGGACGGAGTGAATCGATATCCCTGACGATTGACTATGCAAGTGCCTCAAAACTTGTTTCTATCCTACCAGACTGTTCCGAGTACGACGATCTGCCCTTGATTCTTCCGTATGCCGTGTCCGCACTACTAACAATTAACTAGATGGGGGCAAACCTATATCCTTGATGCTTTGATGTCATATGTGCCTCAGGACTCAGCAGAAGCACTCCTGCTCGCCGAGCGTGTAGCTCCTCGCCTTTCCCACTCCAACTCCTCTGTCGTCCTCACGTCAATCCGTGTCATCCTCTATCTCATGAATTACATAGCCGAGGAAAGGCACATCACTTCTCTGTCGAAGAAGCTGTCACCGCCTCTCGTTACTCTGCTATCAAAACCTCCCGAAGTGCAGTACTTGGCTCTCCGTAATGCCATTCTCATTTTACAGAAAAGACCCGAGGTTCTACGGAACGACATCCGAGTATTTTTCTGCAACTACAATGACCCGATTTATGTCAAAGTCACCAAACTCGAGTTAATATTTATGCTGACCACGAAGGAGAATATCGGCATTGTGCTAGCGGAGTTGCGAGAGTGAGTTCAATGCTCCCCGGCCATATGTCCATTGACTAATTCGGAACCAAGATATGCGACCGAGATCGATGTTCATTTCGTGCGAAAAGCCGTTCGTGCCATTGGGAAACTGGCCATCAAAATTGAATCTGCAGCACGGCAGTGCATCGACACTCTCCTGGAGTTGGTTAATGCCAAAATCCCTTATATTGTGCAAGAGGCGACTGTTGTCATTCGGAATATCTTTCGCAAGTATCCCAACCAGTACGAAAGCATTATCAGCAACGTCATTCAGAATATCGACGAGCTGGATGAACCAGAAGCAAAGGCAGCCATCATCTGGATCATTGGGCAATATGCAGACCGCATTGAGAACTCAGACGGACTGCTACAGGATTACCTGGCCACTTTCCACGATGAGACGGTTGAAGTGCAACTCGCCCTTTTGACGGCTACCGTCAAGCTGTTCATCCAACGCCCTACCAAGGGTCAACAGCTCGTACCTCAAGTACTAAAATGGTGCACGGAAGAAACCGACGACCCGGACCTCAGGGATAGAGGTTACATGTACTGGCGTCTACTGTCGACCGACCCGGCTACCGCGAAGCAGGTCGTGATGGGCCAGAAACCCCCCATCAGCGCAGAAAGCGAGAAGCTGGATTCGCGGACCCTGGAAGAACTCTGCTTGAACGTCGGTACGCTGGCAACTGTGTACCTCAAACCAGTCCAGCAAGTTTTCCGCTCTGCGCGGACCCGACGCTTGCAGTACAGCCCTGCCCTGCAGAAACCCCGAGACGAGAACGGAAATAGTGTTTGGCAGTTTCTGACACCCACGGGTACGGATCCAGGCACTCTCGCCAATCCATCACCGACGAACGGTTCTGGTGCCGGAGCAAGCAGCATGAATGCCACCGTGAGTGCGGCAGACATGTACTTCAACAACGTCGGAAGCCAGCAGATGGCGGCACTCGACCTGGGTGGTCGAGAAGATGGCGGTGCTGGCGGTGGTGGAGCCTCGCAAACTCAATACGTGGTCAACCAGAACCAGCAGCAGGTGTACCAGCCTCAGCTGGCTGGAGGGGCGGCGACAGGCGAGTTGCTATTGTTGTAATGTAGAATAGATCTTTTCGATACTTCTGTAAGAAATGTTTTTACACTTAAGTCCAGCGTTGTCGGCTGCGGGCATTCGTGATACCTTTATAATCCAAGCGTTGCATTCTCATACCTGAACTCCGCTGTGTCGCTTTCATACCGATAAGATATTGATTTTGAACTTTGTCGTGGAGGAGGAACTGATGCGCAAGGCTCAAAAGTAATTACTACGTTCTCAATCTGGTGGGCAATGAAAGTGAAGCTTGGTTTGATGCAAAGTCCATGGTATAAACCTATTCAACAGTAGCCGCTTGAAACTAATCTCATGCCCGATGCCGAACTTGAACGCCAGAGAGAAACTCCCAATGCAAAATAACCAGTAAAGAACGGAGAACATAAGTGATGACAATGCTCAAGACATGACATGGCGTCCGTTAATCCTCCATCTTTGTCAAGCCACCACGACTGCGTCGAATCCGATCATCCAGATTATCTTCCTGGAGCTGACGATGGAGTTGACCAACAAAGCGGCCTCGTTCAGACCGCTGCTTTTCTTCTGCCTCGCGTTCTTTCTCTTCCATAGCAGTGACCTCGGCAATGCGCTGACGGCGCTTTTGTTCCATCTCGTCTGCTTGGGACATCATCTCAGCCAGCCTTCTTTTGCGATCCTCTTCCAGATCCTTTTCTTTGCTATCAGCAGCTTCATCTCTAGTATTTAAGGCCCGTTCCCTATGATTCGATTCTCTGGGTCCCTTGTTATTTTTCCTGTCGTTGCCTCGGTAGGATGACTCTGTCCGATCAGGGTTTCGAGAGTCTCTGTGATATTCATTGCTCCTGTCCTCTGTCCGGCGTCTATCGGAGTACCGATTATCGCGTCGAGGGGATGGCGAACGATCTTGATGAGATCCTCGCCGAGTGGAGTGGTCATATCGGTCATCACGGTTTTTGTATCTGCTGGAATGACGCTCTTCGTCTTCCCTATCTGCTCTGCGGTCTCTCTCGCTCCGACGATCATCCCTCGAATCACGATCTCTGCGCTCAACTCTGCGATCCTCCCGCCTATCTCTCTCATCTCTGTAGTCTCGATCATCCCCTCGTTTCCTGTCGGACCGCTCCGGCGACAGGGGCGACCGAGACCTATGCCTATGTGATCGATGGTGGTGAGAACGGTGTGCGTCCTCACCTCCATGTCTCGAGCGTCTATGGCTGCGATCCCGATCCCGACTCCGATCTTGGTCACCACGGTCACGACGGCGTTCCCTATCCCTATCACGATCCCTGTCACGGTCCCGATCGCGCTCGCTATGCCGACTCCGTCTCACCGATTCCTTCACCATATTCTCATAAGCAGCCTGCTCGCGTTTTTTGATCTCGAGCAACGGATCCGCCATGACCTTCGCCATAGTGTCACGGGGGTTATTCACAGGTGGCGGGGCAGCATTAGCCGCCACGACATCTGTCCCCTTCTCCAGCTTCTTGCTCTCATCATTTTTGAGTAGAATTCCATCAATACGGCGCTTGCCTAATAGGTATCCCTCCATCTCTTCGGCATAGTGACCTGTTGCACTCGACGGCGCCTGGTACATCCAATCGACCCGATTCTGCTGGCGAGATTTCCCCGAAGCTTCGTGCAAGCGCTGTAGTTCTTGAATTTGGCGCTCTTCTTCTCGTTCACGTCGGAGTTGATCGATGCGTTTGCGTTCCTCGAGAGCTCGTTTCTCTTCCGCCCACACGCGCTCCTGATTGCGGAGTAGGGACGGATGCCATGATCTGAGATGTTTTGTGAGTAAGAGTGATGCAAAAGAAAAGCATAGTTCGGGCAATAGAAATGAAGGCACTTACTTCTTCAAATTCAGGTCGCCACCCATTTTGACAATGATGATGCAGTCAAACTGCGATGGTTGTGGGGGAAGATTTGGTGAAGCTGTTGAAGATCAGGAAATCGGAGTTGGGCTGAATGCCTGAATAGGAAACGACGGAAATCAGGTTGCCACCGTTGTTGCTGCCATTAATCTCAGGCATCAACATCAGCAAACCTGAAGGGCAACAGGACATTACTATGTCATGTAAGATATGATATGTCATTTGAGTGGAAATTAAGCAGTAATAAATGACCACTAGAAGCACTTCATAAACAGTTTAAATGGAGACAAAGCATTAGTAGATACATGGAAGCAGAAAATAAATGGCTCGAAAGTGATCAAATAGTTGGCGAAGAAAACCTGAGAACCGTAGGCAGCTAATGAAGCAGCTCCCTGCCATCCATGTACCTGAAAAAAGAAAACTAAACATGTACCCGAATCGACTTGAAAGCTTAGGTGTCTGCTCAACCGCCTGCGCTTTCGTGGATCTCCTGTTGAATAGTAAAGGATGAAGGAGATAAGGCAAGGACAGAAGAGGTCATATTTCCTCCCATACACGTAACACATACAATGTTCATCTTCGGTGGCTGTCTGTATATCTTCAGCAGAGAGTGTTTTTCAACTCACAAAGGGTCATGGCCGCGCATTCTCAACTCTGCCAGCCCACCCAGGTTCGAGGCATAACTCGCCACACCTTGCATTCTCCACTTCGCAGATCATTGAGCTTGAAGCTCTCTACCTTCACCCTTTTGCTTTCTCTGCCTTGTTCCCACGCGCGGATCTTCTTCTTGGTACCATCCCAGTCAACGACAATACCGACATGATCCGGTTTACCGACTTCAGCATTGTATTTCTGGTGCATCGTGCCTCGGTGGCCTTGGAACCGCGCGTTGCGAAAAGTGACGATGTCTCCAGCTCGGATCTCGTCATTCTGTTGCACCGATGCATTGGCCAAATTTGCATAAACCAGGGCACCAAAGGCGCGTGTACCGACAGGGAGGAGTGCATCTTTCAATGGACTAAGCAAATGCTGGACCAAGCCAAACGGGGTACCATCTGAGACAGTTGTATTCTGAATAGCATTCACAGCATTGGAGATACGTGTACCGAATTGCGTATGCGCATTCTCAAGCTGGTCCTGGCGCGGCTGTAGTGGCGGAGGTTCGTGACGTTGCTCCAAGGACACATCCGAAGGATTTCGGGCATCAAATGTCACTGTGATCACAGTCTGCGAATAATCCATGAACAGGACATAGACGTCTTTGGAAATCGTGGTCTTTCCGCCCCGCTTGGTGGAAGTGGACTCCTCCACTTCAAAAAGAACATCCTTCCGATTTTGGAAAACAGGCGGAGGGGTGTTAGGCTGTGCCCACCAGAGAGAGCCTTCTGCCAGATCCACATCCATAGCAATAAAGCCTTGATCAATGGACGGACGAGACGCATCCATAGATCTCCGCAGATTAGGCTGGCCCCTAGGAATGTCTAAAGATGCGCGATTACTTCGTGGGGCCGACGGTGGTGGCGCGCTAGGCGGCAGAGTGGGAGGGGGCACATAAGACGCTCTCTTTTCCAGAGGCGGAGCTGCTGGTCTCTCCGAAGGGCTTTGCACGGGAGACGCGTCGTACATGTCTTCAGAATCATCTTCAGCAGCCTGTGAAGGAGCCGCCGGGGGCGAATCTGGGCGGCCAAGAGGCACAGGTGGTACTCTCGGTGCGGGCAAGCCATGCTGAGGGGCAGAATAGCGGTATGGATCATATTCTTCTTCCCCTCCGAAAGACAGCTCTCGGTGAGGAGGCGGCGGCGGAGGTCCTCTAGGAGACTCAAGAGAAGCGCCTCCGCTGCTCTTCGGTGGCTGGATGGGTGGAGGCGGTGGAACGGCTCTGGGTGCAGAAGGAGGTGGCGGAGGAGGAAGGCGGGCCTCTTGAGGGCTTCGTGGAGACTGAAGAGAATGATCATCGGTTATAGTACCTTCGTCAAAGCTAGAATCGCGGCCATGAGATTTTAAGGCATCTTTGAATTTGGCCCCAGATGCGATATCCGTATCGTAGTCCCCATCATACTCCGTGACTTCTCCTTCGAGTTCTTCACCAGCTTGGCGAGGTTGCGAGACTGCGCTTGCTCTGCTATCGACAGTTGATCTACGGCGGATGTTGCCAGGAGGTGGCGGAGGAGGAGCCCTGCCCTGGGACTGTGGTGACATCGGTGGATTTGTCGGGATTGGCGGAGGCGCGCGACTCAATCTCTTCTCCGAGGGAAGAGTAGGAGACTTTGGAGAAGTCGGGTCGTAGGTTGAGGAGCGCCGCGAATCGAGATGGTCAGGAAGGGGAGGAGCCGGAACCGACGGAGCAGCTGCAGGCTGTTCCTGTTCCGCTTCGGTGGCATTCAAAGAGAGATCCTTAGCACGTACAGAAAGTTCGTCGTCCGACTCCTCACCGAGATCAGCAGAAGCGGGAGTTTTCGGAGGAGGAGGGACAGGTCGAGATTCTCCTAGGTGTCAGCGCTGCCTAACTCAAGATATAGGAAGCCATAATCATTAGACTCACCACCTGGAACAGCCGGTGGAGACAGTGGCCGGTCCTGAGGAATTGGAGGCGGGGCGGGTCGCGTTTCTCTCGGCGGAGGCGGGGGTACTGGACGCTCTGTAAGATGTAAGTGATGGTCCAAAATTGCCTGCGATCCTCGTCAGCAGGAGAACAAGAACGCGTACCCTGAGGTGCGGCCGGCCTGTCATCAGGAGTGCGACGAGAAGGCTCCTCCTCCACGACGTCCTCTACATCAGGAATTTCCTGAGGAGGATGCTGTTCGATGAGGGAAGCAGACTGAGGCACTTCCTCTTCCTTCTCTACGCTCGGAGAAGCCGCTGTTGGTCTAGCAGTGTTCATTCCCGGCAATGCCATCACGGGGACTGGTGGTGCCGCTGCTGGAGCAGCCCGATCTGACTCTTCCGTCTTTTTCTCTGTCTCCGTAGCCGCCTTTGTTTTGCGAGGTCCTGCGGCCGGAACAGACATCCCACCAGGAGGACCAAAGAACCCCATCATACCCATACCGCCGCTCATCTTGGCCATTCTTTCCCTGAGCTCCATCCTACGTTTGATTTCGGGGTCAATCTCTTCCTCTTCCTCTTGTTCGTCACTCTCCTCTCCGTCGTCCGGTTCACCCTTGTCGCTAGCCTCCCTCTTTCTCTCAGGCTCCGGTGCTTGACGAGTCTCGGCCCGAGAGCGATCTTCGAGGTCCTCTTTGCTTGTTGAAGTCTCTTCCGCATCCTCAGTATCAGCAGCGGCGGAATAATCAGCGTCGTTGGCATCACTAGCCAGCTCTGGTCCAGGCGGGGGCGTTGCTAACTGTCTCTCAGGGAGGGGGGCAGGCTTCACCGTCTCGACACTGTGATCCCGCGCCGAGGGAGCTGCACCAGAGCTTTCATGCTCCTGTTCTTCCATGGCGGTGCTGTCCTCGTGAGATTCAGTACGCTGCTTAGGAGGCCTCTTAGCCTTCTCCTTCTTCTGAGCTGCTTCAGCATGGCGAGCCGCTTGCTCCAATTGCTGCTTTTGCAGAAGGGCAATTCGCTCCTTTAAGCTGGTTGGCTTTGGCTGATCTTCCGCCCCTTCTTCAGTTGCTTCGGTGGGTGCAGGTCTACTTGCAGAAACCGGAGGCTCGCGCATAGCCCGCTCCTGTACTTCTGTATCCTCTTCCCGCCGATAGACCTTCGGAGGCGGCTCTCTGGGTGGAGGCACATAGGAATTCTTGCTTGGAGGCGGCGCAACAAATGGCTTCTTGATAAACGATGTCGAATTCTGGCCGCCGAAGCCTCCTGGCTTGTAAGGCGCGATAGGCGGCGCAGCGGGTTTGTTAAAAGCCGCGATGCGGTCCTTAAATGACGACCCAATAGGTTTCTCTGCGACCGGGGGAGGTGCTGGTTTAGATGCCGACTTGGTGGCTGGCTCTTTCGGCTCACTTGAGGCCGAGGGAGCGGCCGGCGGGACTGCCGGAATTGGAGCTTGAACTGGTTGTGGCGGAGAAGAGACCTCAAACGCCGGCGCTTGCGCGGTAACCGGAGGCGATCTCGGCGGTTCGAGCACGGGTTCCTGCTCGAGCGAAGGGGCGCCCTCCAATGCTGGCTCCGGAGAGGGAAGGCGTTCAACATGAGGTTCCGCAGCAGCGGGTTCGGACGGAGCGACAACATTGGCTTCTTTCTTTGGTCTGCTAGGGCGTGTCGGCCGCGGGGGTGCAGGAGGTTCATACCTCTCGACGAAATTCTTCGGGAAGATGCCTTCTACCTTGGCCCCCGAGTCGTTTGTGTACTCGCCGAAATACCACTCCGCATCTTCCTCGGCAGTAACGGTTATGACCTGGCCGATTGAGAAATTAAGGTCATCATCATGGTCCGAAGTGTACTCGAAGACCGCTTTGACTGTGAACGGCGGGCTGGACATCTGGCAAGCCGAATTCTGTTGCGAAGAAATTGTGATGGTAGTCCAAATAGCTGGCTAATTGACACGAATGGCAAGATAGAAGCGCTGCGGTTGGTCCACAAAGGAGGGACGGAGAAAGGAGCTCTATACGTTATCAAGAGAAGCCTTCCTGAATGATCTCAATGCAGTTTGTCATATGGAAATGCACTTTGTGAATGAAGGAATGTATGCTGGATGTAAAAGAGAGTAATCTGTCAGCCTGATCGATCCACAGTATGTACGTCAGAGTATATGCCCCTAGGCATGGGATCACTGGAGTAAATGACTTACTACACAAAGGGGCACTGATCTTAGATGAGACAAAGTGTCCTGTGTGATTAAATGCCAAGGATGTAGAAAAATAACGGGGACGAGTAGTTTAGAGAAGTCGAAGAGGAGGCATCGAGGGGAATCACGGAGGTGGCAGTAGTCTTGTAGCAGCGCAGCGAGTGGTGGTCGTCACCGTCAGGCGGGACAAGGTGCTCCACCACGGGCGATCAGCGGCTACCTAATAAATAATGCCGCCAAGTTCCAACAGACCTGCCTCGCTTCTAATTCACTTCCTAGAGAAAAGTGGTTATCTTTGAGCGACATACACTGGATCAAAAGGGTACTACTTTTAAGTACTCAAATTTCAATCCTATCTTCCTTTGGTGTTTGTTATTGAATTGAATCCCACTGGTGGCTCAGTAAACCTCACCGAATCCGGGGTTTGCCTCGTGCCAACCCGACGAACACCACTACAGTATCAGCTTCCTTTCTTGCTTTCTTATTCTGCTACTAAGCACAAAGATAGTGTCGCTGCTGAAGTCAACCCATATTCAAAGCTCATCATGTCCGCAAATAAACCTATTCTCAAAACTTCTCTTCCAACTGCACATGCAGCCTCCTCACCAGCAGCACCACAAAAGCCCAGCAATGCCCGTCGTGCGCCACCCAAGTCAAAGGCGCCCCAGCCGCAAGAGGGCCAACCTACGAACAAGTCAAACGTCGATCCACGACATCTCGCAATCGCCATGCATCATGCGCACCAGATTCAGGCACAGAAAGACACAGAAGCTCTAATCCTAGACCGTATCCTCGAGCTTGTCACTTTTCCTTCTTCGCCGTCAGCAGACCCTTCGGCTCCGTCTGCCGAAGACGCTCGGGCTTTCAAAGCAGCCCTTGTTCCCTTCCAGCCTGCCGACTACGACAATTTGATCCTTGAACGGAACATCGAGGGCCTTTGTGGATATGGTTTATGTCCCCACGAGCACCGTAAAGAGGACGTTGGAGGCAAGTACAGAATTACATGGGGCGCCAAGGGTAGCGGCCCTGGGGGTCGTGGGCGCGAGATGAATATTATCCCGAAAGAGAAGCTCGAAATGTGGTGTTCGGATGAATGCGCCGAACGAGCGATGTATATACGGGTGCAATTGGCAGAGGAACCTGCATGGGAGCGCCGGGATGGTGCCCGCGGCAAGGAGCTCTTATTACTCGAAGAAGGCCGGGCCAGGGCACGAAAACAAAAAGGCAAGATGAGCAGTCCAGCCACCCTGAAAGAAGTCACTGGTCAAATGGAAGACCTCCACATGGAAGAAACTGAAGGGCCGAATGATCTAGCCAGCGCCGTCTCTGGCATATCCCTTCTTGATGACGCTCGCTCTCGTGAGCTCGCCATGGAACGTGGAGATGCAAATCCAGCTCTTCGAGCCGGCAGAGTGGATATAGCAGTTCGAGAGAACGAGGATCTCTCCCACGAGGTCACACCTCCGCAAATGCGGCCAGGCGATGACAAAGGAGGCTCCATTGAAGGTTACGTGCCAAAGGAAATGTGATGTTGATATGCATCAATCTCGTCAGGTTTGACATGGGCTTGGTCGCGACAGAGTGCGATGAGATATTTTGCTTTGTGGTTCTACGGCGTTTTTGTTTATGACGATACCCAAGTTACTGTTGTAAATAGACTGGAATAACCCGAATCTGATCCAATGAGGTGCAGTTGGTGGTGCAATTCGCAAAGGAAAAAAGGACTGCTGCTCTCTGACGGCATCCTGCACATCATGCAGGCAGGATCTTCTACGTATTGTCCGCTCCGAGGCGAGGCGGATAGTAAGCAAAAGGAGAAATTTTGGCAATCAAGCGTCATCTCCATCAGGAGAATCGGCGACACCTTTCTCAGCGAGAATCATGTTTCATTCCTGTGTCTCTAGGCTACATGATAGCTGCGGAAAGCCAGCCAGAGCAAGCATGATTGAGAACGCCATAGGTCGACCGAAGACAATCATTAACTTTTTTCATCGAGGCTTGAGGGCGCGCGAATCTACCGGAAGCGGCGGGGGCGCTCCTGGACCTGCTGCTGGGAGACGTTGATAACGTTGACCTTGAGGTTGTCGAACTGTAGTGAAGAAGAAAGGTTAACGGACTGAGTTTAAACCACGAGCAACCGCGCTGAAAAGCTAAACTTACGCCCATGGACTTGAGGAGGTCCTTGGTGTCGGCATCGACATCGAGCTGGCCGGACTCGGTCTGGGAAACATCCAGAGCGGAGACCTCAGGAACGTACTGATCCTTGCGCTCACGCTCCTCCTCCTGCAGCTTGAAAGAGATACCGCGGACAGGGCCACGCTGGATACGCTTCATAAGGTGGGTGGTGTAACCAGCGATCTGGTTGTTCGTCAGCACGTCAAATTCCGACTGCTGTGCGGCCCAATATTAGATTGCCTACCTTGTTGCGAAGACGCTTGGAGGCAATGATAGCGATCTCATCGCAAAGACGCTTGTTGGTCTCGAAGTCGAGCGTCAACTTGGGGTAGTAGCGCTCGATGATGACCTTGGCGGACCTCTTGACTGTCTATTATCGAGAAAAAAACATTTCGTCAGAATTGACACTCTTTTGGCCATCACTCAAAGAAAATCTCATGATTCTTTCTCTGTGACTTACCTTGGTTCTAACGCGACCCATTTTGGCGGTTGTGTGCTGGCTGGATGGATGTTCGAAAGACGAGACCTGATCCGTTCTTTTTTCTTGCTATATTGGAGATGCTGGTGTGCGGAAACCCTAGTATGGTCACATGATAGATCTTACCCTCACTGAAACGCCAAGAAATCAGTCGGCAGTCAACCATTGCATCAAAGGGCACCTTTCCCAATGAGGTAAGTACATAGTTGTGCCCAGGCTTATCTACAGAGTACTCAGATGAGTGCTGGTTGCCAAACTTCTACCATTGAACACAATTCTCTCTTGCGGGGAGTTCGGAATGACATTTGAAATGTTGATTTGCCTCCAAAATTCAATTTACACAATGCGTCCAACTTTATATCACAAGATCAACAGGAAATAAGAGTAATCTAATCGTACAGCCAGCTCTCCGTATCGCCAGGTATAGACATTGGGACAAACACTTAAATAGAGCTGAGAGTCCTCAAAAGGTTTCGTGCAACGTCCTCTTTATCTTGCTGGGGCTGCTCTATTGCAGACATATCCCCTCCCCTCCGAGTCTGGGTCAACAATCTGTCCAACTTGGGCACCACACGCTGCTCCCCACGGGCGACCTGGGAAATACTTGTCAAGCTAGGCTTCTTGTATTCCTCAATACCATAAGGTGCCTTAGCAGTGGCGCTAGCCCGGTATGACGCCAGGCCGATTCTACCGTCCGAGTCAACCGAAGCACGGATGGGAGTAACCCAGTACTTCGCACCACCGGGGATGGATGCGTCGAAGTACCCAAGACCTGCTGGCGAGCCTTGTTCAATAAAAGTCATGGCGTTGAGATCTTCCACCGCGATACCACCAACACCAGCAATAGCCTTAGATGTTTTGCCCTTGAAGCGACCCTTCGGCCGCAGGATACGGGCCTGCACAGGGCGTTGGTATGCCTGGGGACCGAATTTCGGGTGGTTGTAAATCAGAGCATGAGACCGCGTATATGACAGACCAGCAGAAGGGTGTGTCTTCGGGGGACCGGATACAGCATACTCCGCAGAGGAGAGTTTAGTACCTGGAGATTGGTAGTACTTGTGTCCGATACGGTCGCTAGGGACGGCGGGGGGCGATGGAAGATCCAACAGTTCGAAGACCACGGGGCCGAGAGAGAAGGGGTCGGCTCGGAGCGATTTGATGTACCTTTGGAACTCTTCCTCGGTGACGTTGAGCGGACCAAGTGCTTCTAGATCCTCGCCGTTATCCTGGGCTTGCTTTCTGCGTTCAGCAGTTCGCTTGGCAATGAAGTGTTCACGGAGCTTCTGGAGTAGCTCAGGCTTCCTCGCGCGCACTTTACTCAGATAAGCATTGAACTCCGCCTCCGTCTGCCCCGCGAGCCAAGGCCCAGAATGTCTGAACTGTTTGGCACCAGGCTCCTGAAGGCCTTTGCTCGTATCGGTATTGTCAACCACGGATTCGAAAGGACTCTGGTGTCTAGGGACCATGCTAGTCGCGTAGTTGACCTTGGAAGGAAGGGACATGGGCATATGAAGCTCCTGGAATTTCTCCAAAGTCACCGTGTGGTCGGCGGCGGATTCGAAGTCTGTGACATGTTCGAATGTGTCGAGTGCGTTGAGGCGGACAACAGGCCGGGACGACTTTTCTGATGTTGACTTTGCAGGGAGTGGTCGCTTTAACCCCCAGTCTCCTCTCGCTAGCGACGAAGCCGGGGTGACAATGGATGGTCGGATCGGATGAGGCAGGGTTGCGGTGTCGGATTCGAAAACGGTCTTCGAGGTTGCATCTTGCTGGGGTAATGGTAAGGCTGATGGAAGCGCAAAGAGACGGGACTTCCGAAGAAGATTCGCCGTCGGCGATAACCTGGCCGTCGCCATGGGCGTTATGGAAGACAATTGCAGTGTCTCGATGTTGTCTCCTCGATGCGGATTGAGCTGGAGAAAAGTTGATTGCATTTGCATGCCAAGCCGCGTACGGTGAGTGGCAGCGCCCAGAAGCGCATCTTAGTGGGCTGCATTTCCCCAATAACTATGTTGTTGCATCTCTGTGAATTTAGATGAATCATCAACTACTATTCCCTACATTATTGAGGCACAAAATTTGTATACATTGACTCTATTTCTAGACCATATTCAAGATTTTCTTGCTGTTCAAGCCCCAACAGCTAACAACGACTGGACTGTTTCTGTAACTGATTGCTTCAATGACCGGTACTGGATACCCAAGACCTCGATTGATTTTTTGTTGTTAAAACCGTATATATCAGCCGGCATATCATCTGGCGAGTCCTTGGAAGGTAGTTTATCAGCCAGCTCAGGATATGCCTCGCGAATGATATCAGCGACGGCCTTATTTGAGAAATGGCCGGCCGTGACGAAGAATCTTTGGCCGCCTGCTTCCGGAACTTCGATAGCTCTGACGTGTGCCAGCGCAACATCATGGACATCTACCCAGAGGAATGTGCCTGTAGGAGGAAGACCGTCTTTGCAATGGCCTCGGACCATATCGGCAATTCGTTTGTTGGAAGTGTTTATGGCGTCGAGCGAGTTCAAGTAGTGCACGATTGGACCGAGCACCAAAGGTGGGTTGATGGTTGCAATGTCAAAGTTGGGTTTCTCTTTTTCGACAAAGTCCCAAGCAGCCTTTTCCGCGAAAGTCTTGGGGTAGGCGCATATGTCAGCCAAGCACAATACGAGATACGAGGACGTATACATACTTTACTACCTCTGTAGGTTGCAGAAGGATCCAGCGCTTCTTCCCAGGTAACAGGGTTCCAGTTCTCCTCGCTGTACTCCTTGGCATGCTGCTTCGCATTGAGAATCGCTGCAAAAGATGAGGTAATAACGACTCTCTTGACCGTTGGTGCGTAGGCCATGATCGCCTTGAGCACACCCGTCGTTCCCTTGATTGCAGGGTCTAAGAAATCCTTCACGGGGTCGGTAACATTGAAGTGGAAAGGAGAGGCAGTATGAAGGACATAGTCGAATGGTGGATAAGATTTGACGGCCTTAACAGGGATTAGCTTTGGAGTTGCTAGATGGATCGAGCCAGTGTGACACTGAGGGCCTCAAGAAAAAAGAATTCTTACCTCATCGAAGGCTCCATCTGCTGCGACATCCTTGACAACAACAAAAGAAAGCTTCTCCTTCGGTGTATTGGGATGAGCTTCGAGTATCTTCTGGCCCTTCTCCTCGGATCGAACAGTTACCACGGTATCATATCTGTATTGCATCCTCGTCAGCTCACCCAGAACAGTCTATGGCTTCAAGTATTCTGCACTTACCCGCGTGCCAGCAGCACATCAATACAATGAGCAGCGATGAAGCCACTGCCCCCTAGACCGAGCATTAGGCTACAGAGCTAATAGCCAGGATGGTACTTGAAGCTTACCAGTCAGAAGAACTTTAACCATTGTGCCGGCGATTGATAAGGGTCTGGTTGCATCAAATTGTCAAAGTGACGGGTGCAAGTCAAGGCACGTCCCTGAGGAGGTACACTGTCTTTAAGTAGGCTTGCATCGCCCCTCTTTCATGATCTTCCCCACTATTATTGCGACCTACTGTTGTGGTTGTCATTGGACTCGCAAATCAGAGGTGTTGCGATGATTACAAATATCACAGAAAGTTTCCGTCAATCAAGGCGGAGATAGACGGAAAGAAGACCTTGGTTTCCTCGCTAAATCCGTCGGATTGATCTCCTGGTAGCTAACACGCGGGATGAAGTCCATTCAATATCTCGGGCCTGAGGGGTAAGATATCGGGTTTAGTGGGGTTTCCCCGACCAAAGCAGATGACGTCGGAGTCGAACACTGATATAAGGTACCTACAGACATTTGAAAAGAGTCAGTTGTCGGGTACATGGCGCCTTTGTAACACACAAGATTGAAAATGGTTTGCGAAATAGATGGAGGCTTTTGTTAATTGCAACTAGTCGATTATGGCTAATCCATGCTTGCAGTATATCACTTTCAAAGCCTTGACTCTCTGCCCTAGAACTAGAACTAATAATACATGGTTGATTTCTCGGATAATCCTGCGAGAATTGCTCCTTTATCAGTTCTCAATGATGTTCCAAGAATACTTCAGGGTGTACCTGGTTTCACGGATGACCTGCTGCGCTCAGGATTGCCATCCTAACAGCACCCTTGTCTTCCTTTAACAAAGGAGAGGGCTGCGCAACTATTTCACCCTCTCACTATGCCAATTGACCTAACTAATCAGTGTGAATCTGAGGCATCTCAGTTGTAACCGGATTGCAAACAGAAAATCTTTAAAAGCTTGGAATCACCGCAAGCTTGCTACCAGGAGAGGGGCAGCAATACAGGACCTTCCCATAGCTTGAATTCATCTGCATTAGAATATACTGTGCTCTGGAACCAGATAGCACCTATTAAATGGACTGGGGCTGAACTTAAGAGACGTCAAGAACGTCCTGTCTCTCGACTAGAGCATCTGCCCAGGAGAAGTCAACACTGTCTGGAAATTATTCCTTATCACACACGCGACTGGGACTCACGGCAATGGATCCCTTGCTAATCGAACTTGGAGGGTAGTGATATGTATGCTCTTTGAATGAGTTCAATCACTTATCAGTGAACATGGAATCTTCACGGTGTTTTTGTTCCAATGTGGAATGCTTGCAATCAGGAGTAATGTTGCAGGAGCAACTGTGTAAATAATGGGCGTGTATTGTAGCGAAAAGCATCAATATGGGCCCTGCTCTAGAACGTTGCTCGCGGACATGTGTAAGAGACCAGGGTCATCTGACGAGGTCAGTGGACTTGGGATCCCGAGCAGTGCCCGAGTCAATGGAACAGAAAGCTTCGGTTGCACAGTCTGGAATTCATGTTGTTGACAATTGAAGCGCAAGTGAGAGCCCCTAGCATCCCGAACTTTTCGAAAACTCTAATCAGTCTGTATTGTGAAGCATTTATTGACCGATTCAAGTGGTTTGTAAGTAGAACCGCAGCAAGGTATCTCTCGGCTAGATATCAAACCGATCATTAGCAGTCATCGTGAAGAGATGCCTCGAGACCATCTCAGCTACATAATCCCAAATGACGCATTGCAGTAATCATCCATACTTGAAAAGGATTGTTGTAACCAGTTTCTAGAAAGGAGGTTGACTATAGCCAAGTGAGTAAGTGAGTAATCAGTTTCCGGGCTGAATACTGATGCCCCAGGCGAGAACAGGTGTGGTCCGTGCACACACCCGCCAGGCTCTCGAGACCTGCACCTCATCCATCACTACTGAAGCCCACTACTGTCCCGTCGACCTCCTATCTTTCATGCTGACTTCGTGTTAAATTGCATGCCCTAGAGGTTGACTTCAAATGTCCACCCTGGGGTGTGGTTTACCAACATGGCGCAAGCAGGTCCTATTACGGACATCACTCAGCGACTCTTCGTTGAGTTGAAATCCAAGAATGAGGAGACGCGGGTAAGAGCTGCATTTGAGCTCTACGATAACGTCCTGGCTATCTCGAGAGGTAATACTTTGCATTTCGGTCGCATCCAGGACTTGGCTAATTCCCAATGATCTCGAACCCCGCAGATTGGCCTCCGGAGAAGTTCCTCGAATTCTATAACGCTGTCAGTCAACGCATCGCGCAGCTCGTGGTCACCGGCAGTGACGCACATGAACGGATCGGCGGACTTTTGGCTCTTGATCGCTTGATTGATTTCGATGGCGTCGATGCGGCTCAGAAAACCACTCGATTCGCGAGTTATCTGCGTAGCGCCTTGCGCAGCAATGACAATGCAGTGTTGGTCTATGCAGCTCGATCTTTGGGACGATTGGCGAAGCCGGGCGGCGCTCTTACTGCGGAATTGGTCGAAAGCGAGATTCAGTCAGCGTTAGAATGGCTTCAGTCTGAACGACAGGAAAGCAGGCGCTTCGCTGCTGTGCTTGTCATAAGAGAGCTTGCCAAAGGCTCGCCAACGCTCCTTTATGGGTTTGTTCCACAGATCTTCGAACTCATCTGGGTCGCTCTGCGGGACCCCAAAGTTCTTATACGAGAAACAGCCGCGGAAGCGGTCTCTGAGTGCTTTGAGATCATAGCCGCCAGAGACGTTCAAGTCCGACAATTGTGGTTTGCGAGAATATATGAGGAAGCACTTTTGGGTCTCAAATCAAGCAATGTGGACTGGGTACATGGATCGCTCCTAGTACTCAAAGAGCTTCTTCTCAAGGGAGCGATGTTCATGAACGAGCATTATCGGAACGCATGTGAGATTGTTCTCCGTCTCAAGGATCACCGTGACCATAAGATTCGCGCCCAAGTTGTCCAGACAATCCCTATACTCGCCTCCTACGCCCCTGTCGACTTTACAGAGATCTACCTCCATAGATTCATGATTTACCTGCAGGCGCAACTGAAGAGAGACAAGGAACGAGACGCAGCATTCATAGCGATTGGAAAAATCGCTAATGCAGTTGGTGCTGCCATTGCACAGTATCTTGATGGAATCATCATCTACATACGCGAAGGACTAGCACTAAAAGCGTAAGTCTCTGTGCTCTCGTCTCATTGAAAGTGAGCTAACATCTGCAAGTCGAAATCGAGCTGCTGTAAACGAAGCACCAATGTTCGAGTGCATCAGCATGCTATCCTTGGCTGTTGAGCAGGCGCTCAGTAAATATATGGAATCTTTGCTTGACCCTATATTTGCGTGTGGGTTGAGCGAATCACTGACACAAGCACTTGTTGACATGGCTCACTACATCCCGCCCATCAAACCTACCATTCAGGAAAAGCTCTTGGATATGCTCAGTTTGATCCTTCACGGGACACCCTTTCGTCCCCTCGGTTGCCCAGAGAGCAGGCTACCTCCCATGCCGTCATTCGCAAAGGACTTCGCTCCCCAGGAGTTGCACTCTGACGCGGAAATTGCTCTGGCACTTCATACTCTGGGAAGTTTTGATTTCTCCGGTCACATTCTCAATGAATTTGTGCGCGATGTGGCCATCAATTACGTCGAGAATGACAATACTGAGATTCGGAAGGCTGCAGCGCTCACCTGCTGCCAACTTTTTGTCCATGATCCAATCATTAATCAGACAAGCAGTCATTCCATACAGGTCGTCAGCGAAGTTATTGATAAATTGCTGACCGTCGGAATCGGTGACCCAGACCCAGAGATCCGACGTACAGTATTGTGGTCGCTGGATCGCAAATTTGATCGTCATCTTGCAAGACCAGAAAACATCCGCTGTCTGTTCTTAGCCGTAAACGACGAAGTCTTTGCCGTTCGGGAAGCTGCAATTTGTATCATTGGCCGTCTTTCAAGCGTCAACCCAGCCTATGTGTTCCCGCCACTACGAAAATTGCTAGTGAATCTTCTGACAGGTCTTGGATTTGCGAGCACGGCCCGACAGAAGGAGGAGAGTGCTCAACTCATCAGCCTATTCGTCTCGAATGCGACCAAGCTCATTAGGTCGTATGTCGATCCTATGGTGACAACGTTACTCCCGAAGGCAACGGACGCCAACCCAGGCGTCGCCTCGACCACTTTGAAAGCTGTGGGAGAGCTTGCGAGTGTTGGCGGCGCAGAAATGAGAAATTACCTCCCGCAGCTAATGCCAATCATCCTGGACTCATTGCAGGATCTCTCTTCACATGCTAAGCGAGAGTCGGCTTTGCGAACGCTGGGCCAATTAGCCAGCAACTCTGGCTATGTCATTGATCCATTTCTGGAATATCCTCATCTGCTTGCCGTTCTCATTAATATCATCAAGACAGAGCAAACTGGGTCTTTGCGCAAAGAGACCATCAAGTTGCTGGGAATTCTTGGTGCTCTTGATCCGTACAAGTACCAACAAATTAGCGAAATCGAACCCGATGTCCACCACATCAACGAAATTCAGACGGTCTCTGATGTTGCCCTCATCATGCAGGGTCTCACGCCTTCCAACGAGGAGTATTATCCAACTGTCGTCATCCATACCTTGATGCAGAATATCTTGCGTGAAAACTCCCTTGCTCAGTACCACTCTGCGGTCATCGATGCGATTGTTACAATCTTTAAGACTCTGGGTTTAAAGTGTGTGCCGTTTCTGGGCCAGATCATTCCCGGCTTCATATCGGTCATCAGAGGTTCGCCGCCTAGCCGCCTAGAATCCTACTTCAATCAAATGGCTATCTTGGTGAATATTGTTCGACAGCATATTCGAGCCTTCCTCCCAGAGATTATTGAGGTCATCCAGGAATTTTGGGATTCATCCTACCAAGTGCAAGCGACTATCTTGTCACTCATTGAAGCGATAGCTAAGTCTCTGGAGGGTGAGTTCAAAAAGTACCTGGCAGCCATGATTCCTTCAATGTTGGACACTCTTGAGAAGGACAACACCCCTCGCCGCCAGCCTTCAGAAAGGATTCTCCACGCGTTCCTCATCTTTGGCGCCAGTGGGGAAGAATACATGCATTTGATCATCCCATCCATGGTACGCCTCTTTGAGAGAGCCCAGAATCCTCAAAGTATCAGGAAATCCGCCATCGATAGCCTCACAAAGTTGTCACGGCAAGTAAATGTTTCCGACTTTGCATCTTTGATGATCCACTCCTTGGCGCGAGTTGTTGCAGGAAACGACCGGACGTTGAGACAAGCAGCCATGGACTGTATCTGTGCTCTTATCTTCCAGCTCGGCCAGGATTTCTGCCACTACATAAATCTCCTGAACAAGGTCTTGACACATCACCAGATTAATCATGTCAATTACCAAATTCTAGTTTCCAAACTTCAAAAGGGTGATCCACTTCCGCAGGACTTGAATCCTGATGAAACTACGGGTACACTGGCGGATGAATCAAGCTATTCTGACATTGGCCAGAAGAAAATGGTTGTCAATCAGCAACATCTGAAGAATGCTTGGGACGCCTCACAAAAGTCAACCCGTGAAGACTGGCAGGAATGGATACGACGTTTCAGCGTGGAGCTTTTGAAAGAATCACCCTCACCAGCACTACGAGCATGCGCCAGTTTGGCTGGTATATACCAGCCATTAGCAAGGGATCTCTTCAACGCAGCATTTGTATCCTGCTGGACGGAGCTGTACGATCAATATCAAGAAGAGCTCGTACGCTCGATTGAGAAGGCTCTCACTTCACCAAATATCCCTCCTGAGATACTCCAAATACTTCTCAATCTTGCTGAGTTTATGGAGCATGATGATAAGGCTCTTCCCATTGACATTCGTACACTTGGCAAGTATGCCGCAAAGTGTCATGCATTTGCCAAGGCGCTCCATTACAAAGAGCTGGAATTTGAACAAGATCAGAACTCCGGCGCTGTGGAGGCTCTGATCACCATTAACAACCAGCTTCAGCAGTCTGACGCCGCCATTGGTATCCTCCGCAAAGCTCAAGCCTACCGGGATGTAGAGCTGAAGGAGACATGGTTCGAGAAACTTCAGCGATGGGAAGAGGCACTTGCAGCGTACAAACGCCGCGAGAAAATTGATCCAGACTCGTTTGGTGTCACTATGGGCAAGATGCGGTGTCTGCATGCGCTTGGCGAGTGGAAGGTATTATCAGACCTCGCCCAGGAGAAGTGGAACCAGGCTTCGCTGGAACATCGCAGAGCCATTGCTCCCCTAGCAGCAGCCGCAGCCTGGGGACGAGGTCAATGGGAGCTGATGGATTCCTACTTGGGTGTGATGAAAGAGCAGTCTCCGGATAGATCTTTCTTCGGTGCAATTCTTGCGATCCACCGGAATCAATTTGATGAGGCGACGATGTACATTGAGAAAGCACGGAACGGCCTCGACACAGAACTATCAGCGTTACTTGGAGAGTCATATAACCGTGCCTACAATGTTGTCGTTCGTGTTCAGATGCTTGCTGAATTGGAGGAGATCATCACGTACAAACAGAACATTGGCGACCCTGAGAAGCAGGAGTCAATGCGTCAGACATGGAATAAGAGATTGCTCGGCTGCCAACAGAATGTTGAAGTATGGCAGCGCATGCTCAAAGTCAGGGCGCTCGTCACTTCACCCCGCGAGAACCTTGATATGTGGATTAAGTTTGCTAACCTCTGCCGTAAATCCAATCGCATGGGACTTGCCGAACGATCTCTTGCGTCTTTGGAGACCGTTGTCACTGACAACAGCGGTACAAGAACGATCGCTCCTCCCGAAGTGACTTACGCTCGCTTGAAATTCAATTGGGCTACTGGTCGTCAGCGCGAAGCTCTCCAAATGCTAAAAGAGTTCACTGCAAATCTGACTGATGACTTGAATCGCTTCAACGCGCTCATGGTATCACAGTCAGATCATAACGGAATCAATGGTGTCAACGGTGTCAACGGTATTGCAGAGGCAAATCACGCGGATATGATGGGTCTCCGTCAACGTATTGGCGATGTAGCCAAGTTCCGCAAGCTCCTTTCCAAGAGTTATCTTAGGCAGGGAGAGTGGCAGACGACTCTACAAAGAGGCGACTGGAAGCCCGAACACGTTCGCGAGGTTCTTGGCGCATATTCCGCGGCCACGAAATACAACCGCGACTCGTACAAAGCCTGGCATTCCTGGGCGTTGGCCAACTTTGAAGTCGTGACAACGATTGCCAGTCAGGCAAGCAGGGACGGAAGTATCAAGCCCGTAGTCCCTGGCCATATTGTGACAGAGCATGTCATACCTGCCATTGGAGGCTTCCTCAGATCAATTGCTTTGTCGTCGACCTCATCTCTTCAGGATATCCTGAGACTTCTGACCCTCTGGTTCACTTACGGCGGTGACCAAGAAGTGAATAATGTTGTCACAGAAGGCTTCACCACAGTAAACATTGACACCTGGCTTGCGGTAACTCCACAACTCATCGCTCGTATCAATCAACCAAACCTCAAGGTTCGAACCGCTGTTCATCGCCTACTGGCCGAAGTAGGTAAGGCCCACCCGCAGGCGCTGGTGTACCCATTGACCGTTGCGATGAAATCACATATTACCCGCCGTTCGCAATCCGCCAGCACCATTATGGATAGTATGCGGCAGCACAGTGCTACTTTAGTTGAGCAAGCCGATCTTGTCAGTCATGAGTTGATTCGAGTCGCGGTTCTGTGGCACGAACTCTGGCATGAAGGCTTGGAGGAAGCCTCTCGGCTCTACTTCGGTGACCATGATGTGGAGGGCATGTTTGCAACCCTGGCGCCACTGCATGACATGCTTGACAAGGGTGCGGAAACCCTACGTGAGGTTTCTTTCGCCCAGGCATTTGGACGGGATCTTGCAGAGGCGAAGCACTACTGTATGCTGTATCGTGAGACGGAAGAAATTGGCGATCTGAACCAAGCTTGGGATCTCTACTATACTGTATTCCGCAAGATTAGCCGGCAGCTTCCACAGTTGTCGACTCTTGACCTCAAATATGTCTCTCCCAGGCTCAAGGACTGCCATGACCTTGCCCTTGCTGTTCCTGGAACCTACCAGAGTGGCAGACCAATCATCCGAATCATCAGCTTCGATCCTATATTGCACGTGCTTCAAACTAAGAAGCGACCTCGACGAATGACTCTGAAGGGAAGTAACGGAAGCTCTTACATGTATCTCCTCAAGGGACATGAGGACATTCGGCAGGATGAGAGAGTCATGCAGTTGTTCGGTCTTGTGAACACCTTGCTTGATAACGACGGTGAAACCTTTAAGCGCCATCTTTCCGTCCAGCGGTTCCCTGCAATCCCCTTGTCTCAGAGTTCTGGTCTCCTGGGATGGGTCTGCAACAGCGATACATTACATGCACTGATCAAGGAGTATCGTGAAAGTCGCCGCATCCTACTCAATATCGAACATCGCATTATGCTGCAGATGGCGCCAGATTACGACAATCTCACTTTGATGCAAAAGGTCGAGGTCTTCGGATACGCCATGGACAACACTACCGGAAAGGATCTGTATCGTGTTTTGTGGCTCAAGAGTAAGAGTTCCGAGGCCTGGCTTGAGCGACGGACGAATTACACAAGATCTCTGGGCGTCATGTCGATGGTAGGCTATATTCTGGGTCTGGGTGACCGTCACCCGTCCAACCTTCTGCTGGAGCGCACCACCGGAAGAGTGGTCCATATCGATTTCGGTGACTGCTTTGAGGTGGCAATGCACCGTGAGAAGTACCCAGAGCGGGTGCCCTTCCGGTTGACTCGCATGTTGACCTTCGCCATGGAAGTCAGCAATATTGAGGGAAGCTACCGTATCACTTGCGAGGCTGTTATGCGCGTGATCAGAGACAACAAGGATTCCCTTATGGCCGTTCTTGAAGCGGTACGTCTTATCCACTTTTAACTCAATATTTACGGAGATGGTGATTTGAAACTGACCTTTGATCTTTTACTACAGTTCATTCACGATCCCTTGATCAACTGGCGTCTGAACATTCGCGAGTCGCCAGAACGGCCGCCGTTCAGCACTGAGCGCCGGCAGTCGATTACGTCCGTCATGAACCTTGAACATGGCGTTCAACCCAGCAATTTCTCCCGTCACCGTCGCCCATCTATCCTCGACGGTGGCATCCTCGATGTCCAGGAGGGCATTCCGCCTGAAGCTCGTGAGGCACAGAATGCACGAGCGGTGCAGGTGCTTGCTCGAGTGAAGGAGAAGCTCACAGGTAGAGACTTCAAGCCCACTGAAGAGCTTAATGTGAGTGATCAAGTGGACAAACTCCTCGCGCAGGCAACGAGCGTGGAGAACATATGCCAGCATTGGATTGGATGGTGTAGTTTCTGGTGATCTTTCTCCTGCAGTCTAAATTTTCTGGAGTCTTATAATGGCGCGAATTGTGTTACGGTGGTTTCTTGCATGGCGTTGATATTCCCCCTTTCTTCCCCTTTTTGTGTGTATGTCTTCTGCCATTACTGCCATTATCATGTTCCTCTCTTCGACCTTCGACTCTCCATCTTGATAATCAGTGTGCATCGTTGTACGCATTTTCCCTGAGGAAATGATGGACATTTCGGGGCCTGTATGGGGTTTAATGATTGTTGACATTCACTTGCAAAGTAAAGTGAGCAACGTAGATGGCCTGTGATAGACATCATTACAGTCATGAATCTTAAAGCCATTCTGAATCCACTGTTATCTTGCAGTTCAGTTCAAACAGACTGTTCTATGAGCGACACTCGCATGGATAAATGCTATTTTTTCGTATTGCAATCCTCCGTTGGTTATTTCCTGCATCCACTCACAACAAGCCGAGGTTGCCAGCGGTCCGTGACTTCAGCTTGCATGCGCGAAGCGGAGAAATCCTGGCCATTTCATTTCGTTTCCTTTCTGCATCCTCGCCTCTCCCTCCGCCTCATCCATTAGTTCGTGATTTTATTGCAAGCGGCGAAGCATCTATTCGAAACTTGCCCGAAATCGATGAAACATGACGCCCGGGGACCCAGACGCCCGGCCTCTCGTTCGCAACGCTCTCCGCATCACCCTCAGCGCCAAGGAATACAAGCTCCTCCACGAATACATCATCCAGCGCACACCTCTTTCCATCCAAGACAAGGCTCCCTCGCCGTCTCGTTACGAAGCCATCGTCCGATCAAAGAACAAGCACAATGAAGCCGCACTGCGGGCCTCCCTGCGAGTCTTCCTGGTGTCTGGCGGTCTGCTGAGACTCGTAGATGCAATCGTCCGCCGCATCCAGGGCGATCTGTCCAAGTAAGACATACAATATCGCGGGAACAAGTTCAGAATAATCGTAGGTCGCGCTGACGCTTTTGCTCCAATGCTAGGAAGAAATCACGCTCCTCAATCCTCCACTCCCCCAACTTCCGCCTCTCGCTCTCGCTCTCCCTTGTCCTCCTCCTCCACCGTTTCCTCCATCGCTTCTTCGTCAAACTCCGCACGAACCTCCGCACAGATGACGCGAGGCCCTTCCGCGAGCGAAATCCGCGTGTCTCCAGGGCACTGACGTCGCGGTATGCGCCTGCCGTCGGGGCAAGTATGGCCGGTTTCGCGCTGGGCATTTGTCCGCAGACGCAGCTTCGGATTACGGCGGCCATTTATGCAGGGACGCGGACGATGGAGTTCGTGTTCAATGCGTTGGAGGAGAAAGGGTGGTTGGGGGATCGGCCTTGGTGGTTCGGGAGCTGGTTGTTGATGCCGGTGTCGTGTGCGCAGCTGTTCCATGCGTTTGTTTTTGATCGGGAGACTGTGCCGAAGGTATGTTCTCTCCGTGTTTGCGCACTGCTGTGAGAGCATGTACTAATTGATGCATAGTGGTTCGGAAACACTCTATTCAGATTGTCCCCAAGCTACATCCGCGGTCGACCAGATAGTCTGCCGGCGGACTTTCCATGGCCGGACAAGGAAGCTGTGGTCGATTCACTGGCAAACATTGCTAGGTTGCGGTGGCCGTGAGTTCTACGTTTCTGTGGAAAGCATATGATATCCGACTTATTAATTCTATGACGCGACAGAGCATTTATTTCGCCGATTCTGCATCCTGCCGATCCGAACACTCTGCCATCGGCAGTCAAGTTCATTTCACCCATTACTGGGCCCGCGCACCCATCTATTTCTAATCTGGCATGTGCTTTGCTTCACCCGAGCAGCCCCAGCTGCGGCACAGCATTCCTGCATCATATTCTCCTCTCGGTGCCGCCCCTTGCTCGGTTCCTGACAACCGTCACCCTGGCACTATCGGTGCTCAAATTCAAGACAATCTTGTCTCAACCAATCTCGGCGGTGAATAACCTTTCAACGAAGATCATCAAGCTGACAGCCATACTGTCCGCCGCTGCTGGGTCTGCATGGGGCACCTTGTGTCTCTGGAATGCCATCCTGCCACGCTCCGTCCTCCCCACGAAGCGCTTCTTCCTCAGCGGTGCTGTTGCAGGCATGCCGTTTGCCTTCCTCGGGAACAGTCGAAGCATCTTCATATACTTCTTCCGGTTGGCGGTGCGTTCAGCGTGGGATGGTGGTGTCAAACGTGGCTTTTGGAAAGGCTGGAAGGGTGGAGACTTGTGGATCATTGTCCTCGCCTGGGCGGTCATGGGCTCCTTGCTGGAGAATAGCCCATCCGCTGTCCAGGGTAAAGGTGTTAGAAAGTCCTTGGCGTGGTTGCGAGGAGATGGTTACGTTGACCCTGTGGAGGCTGCGGCGAAGAAGAAGGCCAGAAAGGCATCTGCGCAAAAGCACTCTGGTAATGAGTCGTGAGCGTAATGTAGTCGAGACCCATGATCTTTGAGCGTCCTGTTTCCATAAATTGTGCCTATGAATTCCTTGCACTTCACTTGACTTGCTTTCAATTCTTTGCGCCTTGGTGATATATTTCAGTATCTTAGTCCCATAGCGATGAGTATGAGTGATGTCTAGGCATTCCGAGCGACCATCGTAAAGGAGATAATAAAAGATTAATCCAGCGCTCAGGCACAAGAGTGAGCTCTTCGTATCGGCACCTGGTCTTTCGATGCCTTCATGATACTAAAATAGTCCGACACTGCGCCAGGAACATCAATTATTGCACTCCTGCGAGTCTCACTTGTTCCTCGACGTACTCTTGCTTGATGACAAGAGGGTCACGAGCGCGGGAAGCATTGTTCGCAGATGAAGGCGAAGGTAGTGGAGGCGGCGATGGTTCTCGTAATTCTTCTGCTGAAATCAGGTTAGTAACACTGACATTCAGGCTATATGCGATCACACTCACACTGTGAAACCAAATAAAAAACAGGATCTCGGCCACCTTCGACATGAATCTGCGAGTTTATCGCACCCCGCCACTGACTTTGTGTCGACATCGGAATCGTGATCGGGGGTAGACCCAGCGAGCGAGACACCACGTTCGCTGGAGGGCGATATTCCAAACGATGCGCAGTAAAGTCGTAGCCACATTGCGCCTCAACTATCGAAAGCCAATGGTCAAAGTCCAAGTCCATGAGCCGCGGTATGAAATTGATGCTGCGAGATTCTGGGGTTGTAAGAAGGTCTTGCATCGAGCATAGGCCATGCTGAGCGGGGTTCACTTCGTTCAGAACCCATATATTCCGGGAGAGCAGATCTGGCAGGGGAGGTTGGATTGGAGCAGCTTGAGTCGGTGTTGTCCTGGCTCTTTTGCTCGGGGGCTCTGCGACAGTCTCCTCCTCCACAGTGACTGCAGGTCCGGCCTCGTCGACTGCATCGACCTGCTGATCAACCGCATTGCTGGGGATACTGCTGGTGGGCTGATCAACCACGTGATTATCTTCCCGTTCAACTCTCTGGCTTCCGTGGACAACGCTGCTGCCCTGGTCGAAGCTGCTCGATGGCGGTTCGGCGGCCTGATTCTGTCTGTCGCGTGCTGAAAGATAATGTACATGTTCGTTCTTGATCTTATAGGCCATGCCCATTAGCCCGTCCATCCGAGACTTGTTGAAACAGGCATCTTGGACGAAGCCAGGTAGTTGGTACAGGTTCGATTGTATCCACTCTTGCAGTTCCGTTCTCGCAGCCTTCGACTTGTACCCCTTGTCCAATTTGCCATGCGCGGTCATCAACTGCGTCAGCACGCGCCTCAACTCGGCGATCTCCCTGCCTGTCGCGCCCAAATACGTGGCAAATAACTTTTGGTTCCAGTTACGGGGACGGGGCGAGTCCATGACGGGTATTGCGAGGTTTATCTGTACGATGCGGCGGCCGAAAATAGACGAGATGGAGAATCTAAAGAAAAGTGAGTGGGCGAAGATAAATCAACATGACTTTTTAGAATCTCACTGACCTGACCTAGAGCAAAGTAATGGTGGCTCTTGCGCACGACTTTGAAGCTGAGCTCTGCTCTTACTCCAACCAGGACGCGACGGATAACGCGTTGCTTAGGAGTAATTATGCGACGAATGGAAAGGAATCTCTCGTGGGAGCTGTGAAGAAATTCAAAATGCCATTGCAACGAATCATCAGGGTCTATTCAGTCAGGATCTCGAATGAGGAAGGATGGACCAAAAAGTGTCAAGGACTGCGCCATGCCTGCCAAACGATCAAACCCATGCGGACAGCTCTGCGGGGGAATAGGAGAAAGTCCGGCGGTGAGCACGTGAAAGGCCATACTGACCTGGCTCTACAGAGAACTTCTAATTTCTAAGCAGAACTGGTTCAGCAGTGATACTGATCATGAAGCTTCACATCAGATACAGGACTACTCTGTTGTGTGAATCTCAATGACAGCGACAGGAGACCAGCTGGCAGAAAGACAAACAAAAAGAAAAGCATTCCGTTGCGGGGAATCGAACCCCGATCTCCTGTGTGAAAGACAGGTATGATAGCCGTTACACTACAACGGAGCAATGATAGACATTCTCGTCTCATGATGAATAGAAGAACCTGCGGCTCTGATGAAAACTGTATGTTCATTTTTAGCTCGTTCAACGCCACAACGGCGCTACTCTTATCCCTCTATCATGGCGCATCATCCCATTGCTTATGCTAAAGTCTCTAACCTGATCAATTAGCCGACGAACGCTTCGAAGATTGAATTGGCTCGAGCATTTAGATAGATAGTACTCCGCAGTCCGAAACTGCTAAGCGCTGCGGGACGATCATACTCATAACAATAGGCTATAGCGCAGCCACTGAAGCGGGGAAAGTTGCTGGATTCAGGCATCCGCTCCAGGAATTCAGCCTGGAAGCTCTTTTCCGACCTTTTTCCCCGCTGCTGCTCCAAGTGGATACTCTGGAACAATCTGACGACTCCTGGGTAGTATCACCTCCGGAAGTCATCATTCAGATCCTGGGTTCCTAATTCCTGGTTTCAAAGCTTGTCAATGGAAATGCCACGAGTCTCTCGCCTGTTCCAGCCTTTGAGCTCTTCAATCTGCGTTGCGCAACTTCTCCTCACTGTGTGGGGTAAGACACATTGGTGTCGTTTGTCCAACAACCTGTCGCCGGAGACATAGCGGTCTGCACTTCCCAGAGCTTGGAAAGGATCTTCCTGGCCGATTTAAGTCTTCTTGGTCGGCCCCAGTCTGGCGTGTGTCCCTTTCCATCATTCCCGTCCTTCACTGACCAATTGGTCTAAAATCCATCATCAATCTCAACCTTCCACAGCCTATTATCTCACTCATCATTTTCTTTCCTACCACAATGTCCGCCCAAAAGTTGAAGATTGGCTGCGCAGGTCTCGGTCGCATGGGCAAGCGCCATGCCCTGAACTTTCTGGAGCGCACTCCGCGAGCAGAATTGGTTGCTGCCAGCTCCCCGGACGATGCAGAGCTAGAGTGGGCAAAGGTTCACCTTGCCCCTTACGGAGTGAAGCTCTACAAGAACTATGACGACATGCTCAAGCACGAAGGCCTAGAAGCTGTCGTTGTGGCCTCTGCCACTGCTGTGCATGCGGAACAGGCAATCAAAGCCATTGATGCCAACAAGCATGTCCTCTGCGAGAAGCCCCTGTCCACAAGTGTCGAGATTGTATGTCCTTTGCATGTTCTCTTATGCCACTGCAACCCCCAGCTGACACTTCCCCTGCCAGTCGCAAACCGTCCTCGACGCAGCCGCCCGAAAGCCTGAACTCAAGGTTATGTGCGGGTTCTCCCGGCGATTCGACGCTTCATACCGCGACGCACACAAGAAGATGACCCAGGGCTCCATCGGCTCGCCGTCCGTGATGCGCAGCCAGACCTGCGACAAGCTCGACCCAACCGGCTTCTTCGTTGCCTACGCAGAGTTCTCCGGGGGCATCTTCGTCGACTGCTCGATCCACGATATCGATCTGGCGCTATGGTTCTTCGGTCAGGACAGCAAGGTCAAGTCCGTCTCAGCCGTGGGCATCACGGCGGTCGAGCCGGACCTCCGCAAACACAACGACCGCGATAACGCGGTGGGTCTGGTCGAGTTCTACAATGGCAAAATCGCATACTTCTACGCCTCGCGCATGATGGCTGCGGGCCAGGAAGATACCACCGAGATCATCGGCACCCAGGGCAAGCTCACCGTCAACGCCCAGCCAGCCATGAACCTGGTCAACATCTTCGACAACACCGGCGTGCGTCGAGAGATCCCCCAGCACTACTACGACCGCTTCGAGTACGCATTCGTCACAGAGGCTAATGAGTTCACGGCCTCGTGCCTCGACAACAAAGACGTCCCTCTGAAGCTCGAGGGTGCTGTCCAGGCTGTCCGGATAGGAAGTGCTCTCCAAGAATCTCTGATTACCGGTCAGAAGATCTTCTTTGATGAGGCGGGCAATCGTGTCGATAAGCCGAGGCTTTGAATCTTCTGCCCTCTTTCTTGTTTCTTGCATGATTGCATGTTATAGATAGATGTCAATTCATGAACTCACTTCTACGAGATGTGTCCTGCCAAATGGAGGACCCGTTTGTTTGAGATCAATTCGAAATCTTCGTAACACCAGACTTATCCTTTTCGTCAATTGCCACAGTAAACATTCTTCTTGAAGATCGGATTGTAGGCGGAAGAGTGATTTCAGTATTGTATATTCCGCCACCGACACGGAACCCCATTTCCGAGACACCGTTTGATCAACAAGGGTGCAATAGGATAAGATCATATGAGTCCTGAATTTTCTTGAAGTAAAGGACAGACAATGAAAATGATGTCATTCCTGGTATGGCATGCAAGAAGAGTTGCGTATCAGGGATATTGCTATGCTTGCTGTGGAAAATGCAAATATCACAATCATGAAATACATCGTTACAATTGATAAGGATCGCTGAAGTATTATCTGCTGGCCGTATACCAGGCGTAGAAATTCCATTGAACCGTGCCTGCAATCAATCTAGAGTCCCTCGCTCAGGAGGGCTGATAACAGGGAGAAAGATCTATTAAGATCGAAGTAGCATGCATTTAACCGAAGTCGTAAAATCATCCATCGCTTTCGTCAAATGAGGAGGGCAGAAGTTGTATGAAACACTGTGAAAGAGACGCCGGAATCCACTTTGTATGAAGAAACATTTTCAAGATGCAAGGCAACGCTGTCTACCACTTGATCACCTTGTTTGGGAAGTACTCATCGATGAGTTCGAGGTAGTAGGGCTGTGAAATAAGTGCGTTAGCTTTTATGAGTCTGGCCGCGAAACGCGAGGATCGGCATGAGCTCACCTTCAGTTCTTCGACAGACGGAACATCGTCGCTCTTGCTGTACAGATCGTAGGGGTTGAAGGCCTTGACAGCCTGGAGCATCTCCTGATCCTTCTCGTTCATGAACTCGTGGTAGGCGCCAGCGTGGTGCCATGGGTAGAAGGAGTGGTAACGGATCATGGCAAGGGCTTCATCGGGGAGGGTGGACTGGTCCTTGACCACGTGGTAGAGGTACTCATCGTGACCCCAGGAGAGCATGATGTTATCAAGACCGCAGCCAGGGTTGTAGATTCCGTACTTGGTGCCGTAGATCTCATGGTCGAAGTCAGGGTTCTCTTTGAAAGACTCTTTTCCGTAGATGATGCGATCGTCGAATGCACAGCCCACTGGGAAAGTGTCTCCAACGACATCCCACTGTCCCTTGGCGTCGAAGAAGTAGAGGAGCTTGCCAAGGTCGTGGATGAGGCCGGTCAGCTGCATCCATCTGGGCTTTCCATCGCGACGGATGGCCTCGGCGGACTGTAGCAGGTGCTCGATCTGAGAGAGGCTGGTGTCGGGGTCAGACTCGTCGATCAGAGTGTTCAGCTTCTCCATGGCCTCCCAGATGGACATTTCAGCGCGAGTCTTCGAGTGGAAGTCATTACGAGCCTTGAGGTTGTAGGCAACTGTCTGCTTTGTGTGTTGTTCGCGATAGAAGTTCTTCACGCGGTCGCAAGCATCCTCGTACTGTCGGAATTGAGTCTTGTCCTTGTTTTTGTCGAACTCTGATTTGTCATACAATCCGCGTTCTTTTCCCATCTCATCCTTGAGGACGTTGACAGTGTCGATAGCATCCGAGAGGTCTTCGAGTGCGTGTCCGTCGCGCTTGGTGTTGAACACAGCGGGTTCAGGGCTCATCGCAGTTGGCGCCATTGTGTTGTAGAGAAAGAAGGCTAGATGAAGAAATCTCTTTGTACTGCTTCTTGGTCAAGATTGAGAGAATGGAAGAGCTGGTGATGGTTACAGAACTTGGTAGAGATAGAGAGGAGGGAAGAGGCTGGTGATGGTGCTTGAGAAGAAAGGAAGGAGAGATGCAGTGGGCGTCGCGATGTTATTATATGATCGATAGAGAACATTCACTGCTCAGTAGCAGTGACCCTGTATATAGATATTCACTGTTCAGCACGAATACCAATAGGTCCAACGGCACGTGCCAATGGGAATCCAGGACCCAACGTGAATACATGCTGAAAATTGCCTGAAAAGAAGCCCACAACGGTGAATATGGACTGATTTGACAAGGCTGATGGGGAGTAACATGAATGCACGGATTCTGGCTTCCGCATGTTCAAGAATCCATTACAATTGACAAGCTCCAGACATATCTCCACAGCTGCAGGACAGGGCAGATCGAAGACACAGATCTGGACCAGGGACGGCCATTCAGTCTGGAGTACGCAGTAGTGGAGACGCAGCAGTGCAAATCATACTGGCCATTGCTGTCTGCTGACTTCAGAGTCGCGGGGCAAAGTTCGGATTTCGGCCGTTGTGGCCACTGTCTTAGGATTCTGGTTTCCGAGGCCCATTCTGATTCTCCCCGGTCTTTGGATGATGATGACCGACTCCGCGTGGGATGGACCGTTGTTGACCCATGGATTACTCGTTTATAACGGAATTCTCTGCCATTTCTGGAATCTTCCTCAAACTTCATTCAAAGCTCATATTCCTTTGACTTTGTCTTCTGATTCCTGAGCGGCAGAAATGTATTGGGTATGGCAATTGACATGGTCACATAAGGTGGAAGTGAAAAGAGGTTTCTGACCCTTTTCAGCTTCAAATTAGAGACTGCGGCATCAGTAGATGTCTCATCCAGGTCTTGTTTATAGCATATAGTAGGCTGGGGACAAGAATGGTGATAGTACGATGACTGGGGATCGTACAGCGGAGGGAGACCTGGAAATTCTCGTCATCCACCATGTCATCGACTGTTCTGTAGCAGATCACATACACCTGACATATAACTTATAACACTCTCACAAAAGAAATAACTCTAATAACACCTTCGCGGCACAGATGATGCCATTCGTCTCGGGAATAGTCGCCGCAAAGATAGACCGACCCCACGCTGCTGATTGATGGAGAAACTCTCGGTGTCTGGTCCGCATTGGCGCGGGGGGACTTTTTATACCTATGAGGGGCAGATATTCTACTACGTATCTGATCCCTGATTCTTTCTTCCCTTTGACTCTCATTCTTCCTTTCTTCATCCTTGTCTCATTACCTACACTATTAAGGAACAATATAGCTTCCTCTCACTTCTATCGTCACTTCACAAGAATCATCATGGCTGTGTACGAAACTCGCTTCAAGCTCAACACTGGTGCGGAGATCCCTGCGTTGGGTCTGGGTATGTTCTTCCCCCACGTGCGTCCGCAGTGAAACAGGACGGCTTATTCGAGACAGGCACATGGCAATCGAAGTCTGGAGAGGTCGAACGGGCTGTCAGCCATGCTATCTCGGTTGGATATAGACACATCGACACCGCTTACTGCTACCAGAACGAAACAGAGGTCGGCAATGGCATCAAGGAGGCGTTGCAGTCTGGGAAGGTCAAGCGTGAGGATTTGTTTGTCACCACCAAGCTGTGGTGCACATACCACACACGAGTCGAAGAGGCTCTGGACAAGAGCTTGAAGAATCTGGGTCTGGACTACGTTGATCTCTACCTGATGCACTGGCCCTTAGCCATGAATCCCGAGGGTAAGGACGTTTCACCTGTTCGTTTGACAACCACAGAAGAGTCTAATTAATTTCAAGGCAACCATGAGCTGTTCCCCAAGCACCCCGACGGCTCTCGGGACATTGTCCACTCCCACTCCCACGTCACCACCTGGAAGAGCATGGAGAAACTCCTGGCCACAGGCAAAGCCAAGGCTATCGGTGTCTCCAACTACAGCAAGAAGTACCTCGAGGAGCTACTGCCCCAGGCGACTGTTGTTCCGGCCGTCAACCAGATCGAGAACCACCCCTCTCTTCCTCAGCAGGAGATTGTTGACTTCTGCAAGGAGAAGGGAATTCACATCACCGCATACAGCCCTCTGGGAAGCACAGGAAGCCCTTTGTTCACCGCAGAGGCCATTGTCGAGGTTGCGAAGAAGAGAGGAGTCAGCCCGGCCAGCGTTCTCCTCAGCTGGCACAGTACGTTTTCATTGCCAGCCCTATTCCCCTTCTCGGTTGCAACTCACTAACAATCTACTGCAATAGTCGCCCGTGGATCTTCCGTTCTTGCCAAGTCCGTCACACCTGCTCGTATCGAGGACAACCGCACCAGCCTGATCAAGCTCGATGATGAGGATATGGCTACCATCGCCAAGTACACAAACGAACTCGCCGAGAAGAAGGCCTTCCAGCGTTTCGTCTATCCTCCTTTCGGCGTTGATTTCGGCTTCCCGGATAAGTCGTAAGCGACGTTTCCTATCGCCTCCCTAGATTGAGCAACGCGGTTGTACATGTCAACGAAGATTGGATATAGGGATAAAAAGCGGTCTTCGCGTCTAGAATCTAGTATTGTATAGAAAGAAACTTGTACAGACTTTTCGTTTGCATTTATGAATAAGAACTCCAGTACTCGAGACATCTTGCCAAAGGGCGGTGTTCAAAAGGTCGACAGAGGCAACAAATACATGTAACCAACATCGAATATGTGCTCCTTCAGGATAGCAAAGCACGAGACGAGCTATAACACAGGTCATCCTGATAGGTACTATCTACAAGCCAAGGTGAGGTGAAAAAAAAGAGAGCAACAGCAAATCCTGAAACCGCTCAATGACCATCTCACCGCCTCCGTCACAGTCAATGCTTTCTGCCTTGTTTCGCTTCACTTTTCCCCAGACAAAGCAGCCTATAATTCAGGCTGTCAATATTTTAATCAGTTTTTTTTCAACTCATTGCCAGTCGCTGTCCTTTAGATAATGAGATGTAGAAAATGATAGGCGGGAATGCAAGATGGTCTACTCCTTTGCCTCTTTGATCACCCTGTGCTTGACGACTACCTCTCCAACCGCCAAACCAATCCATTCCCTTTCCAGAGAAATCTCCAGAGATGCGGTGGCCGAGTCATCCTCTGTGTCCGAGAAGACGTTTCTCGAAGTAAAGAACTCGCGATAACCCAGCTCGAGTATCTCCGATGGGATCTCCTGCTCGCTGCTCTGGGCGCGCAGCCGAGCAAACGCACGCAGGGCCTGAACCCGTCGTTGCTCGCGCTCTAGCAAGATGGCCTGGGCCAGATTACTCGACAGAATCCGGCGTGCATTCATTTTGACAAAGGCCTCTTTCAAGTGCTTGAATGGCAGGCACACGAGGACGGCCGAGGTGGTCACGATCTCCGGGCCTTGCTTCTGTTCCTCGAGAGCCGCGAACGAACCGAACTTGACCTCTGCCAGCTTCGGGTTGGGGAGGGAAGGGGTTGGAGAGGAGTGCAAGTATTCGGGGATTCGGTCGGGCATGCCTTTGCAGTGGGCCTGAGGGAACAAGGTGAATCCGGCTTCCATGCGGCTGATGACAAAGTCCAACGCGGCGGTTAGCAGATGCGGAGCCCACTTGGTCTGAAGTTCGTCATTGGCGTCGTTGGCCTTGTCTGGCGTTCCCTGGTTGTCGGTGACTGGCTGGTCGGGCGAGGATTCCTCAGGCTCTGCAATCTGAGGAGCCGTGATGAGAAATTTGGATATGCAGAAGCCGAAGTAGAAAATCAATTCGATGTTGTCCCAGTTGATGGCTTCTACAATCAGCTTGATACCTGTTTCAACGATATCACGTCGCTGAAGGAAAGCCCCGGAGCTGGCGTAGCACATGGCAAAGTCCGCCAGTGCCGTGTTGATTGGATATGGAGACGACTTGATACTCTCTTCGGTGTACCCCAGACTGAAGAGCGTCATGGATCTGAGCCGTTTCTGGTTCAAGAGGGCCAACCCGTACAGACTCTGAAGCGCAATTCCAAACGCCTTGACCAACAAGAAGTTCTCACCGGCCATGGCTACTATTTCGGGTATTTCCTGCTTGGTTGCAGGTGACTTCAAAATCGAGGCGAGAAGAGGGCTACGAGCGATCAACACCTTGTGTGTGCGGATGGTGATTGGTGGAAAGTTGTCTTTGCCCGACTTCAATAGGATCCGGCAGTCGTGAAATTCGTCGCTGTCATAGAGGCGAAGGACGTACGCGGCGAGGGAACCGTTGTCATACTCCGTAGCGGCATCGGAATGTTTCTTTGCGCCTGGTTGCGGGACGCGATCAGCCTCCAGGCTATGCCATGTTCTGACTCACTCGATGAAACTCACCTCCATTTTCATGCAAAGGCCGATTTTCAGCGGAATGCTTAGAGCTCATTCCATTCTCTTTCAACGGCCAGTTTTCAGAAACGTGGTTGGGATCAGCTGAAATCCCGGCGCCGTGCTTGACGACTGGGTGCGGCGCATACGATGGTAAATATTCGTTGCCCACCAAGCTGTACGCTCCATTGAGATATCCGCTTCGCGGAACGTACACGCAGGTACAACAATCTCCAGCGTGATGGACACAGCAGCATGAGGGCCGACGTGGGCAGTCGCAATCGGCCCGGGCCTTGTGAACACAGCATGCAGGATCGAATCGGCAGGTTGCCGTTCCATGAAATTGGCAATAGGGCAGTTTCTTGGGGTCCGTGGAAGAGTGGCTCACGTCCGCGTGGATCCGACTCTGCACACTCGAAGCGCGGATTGTCTCTTCAGTGGCTGCCGCAATGGAAGGGGAATGCAAAGCAGCAGCCGAGCTTTGTGCGGCAAAAGAGGTGTCAGGGTAGGAGTGAGAAGCGTGATTCACACCATAGCCAGCTAGGAGCGAATGATCAGGAGCTTCATTCTCCACGGGATAACACTGAAACTCACATTGACTCTGAGCCTGGGCATGCTTCTTCCCCCAGGATGCCCCATCAACAATCAGCGGTAGGCGCAGCGTATCCACAGAAGATGGAGCGCGCGACTGGGCAGCATTAGCATCGGCATCGTCAGCCGTACTCTTGTACGACGGAGGAGACTCGCTGCGACTAGGGGCGTTAGAGTCACCCTGCGCCGACTGCTTGTTCTTATTCTGTTTCTTTTTCTTCTTGTGAGCCTTCTTCTTGGCCTTGCGGTTCTCTGCGTATCCGTCAAACTGCGGGAGCACCATCGACGCCATGAGGGGAACTGAGCAGCAGTTTCTGCACAGGGCAGATCTGCAGTCGGGATCACGGTAGTCGAACGAAGGCTCGCCAGGGGATCCGGAGACCTGAGGAAAAGACGGTAAATCAGTGATGCAGACAGAGTAGCGCCTAAGCATAGCCTTCTTCCACTCTTTCTTCTTCTTTGTCTGTCGAAGGCAATCAGGGAAAGGAAGATATCATGGAAGATGTGTTTTGGATTTTAGGGGGGTATTTTCTATGAGATGGAGCAGAAAGTTGAAGATGGAAGTTATGTGAAAAATGGAAAAAAATTAAAGAGAGAGTAATGTGTTGAAGGGTGTATGAAGAAATCTCTCGCTCTGTTACTGCTTGGTCGCTATAGCGATGTCATCAGGTCTGGGACGAGCTTCACTAACAGTCTTCTCAGTATAGTGATAATGCAACCCTCTAATTCTACACATTGTGTTTCAAACTAGCTTGTATCTTTCAAGTGCGGAGGATATGTCCTATAATCACTACTTCTATTTTCTTAAAGTACTAATAGGGAGAAGACACAAACGTCAGGGCTGATATTTACCATGTGATGCATCTCAGTGTGAAATAATGCTCACAGAGGTAAACAGACCCCTCGAGTCTTGACCTCCTGGTTTCTTCTCTTTACTTTTCCGAAAAGGGACCAGTTTTACATGTCTCCTAGGCGTTCTAACGTCATTTAAAGACCACACTTTTGTATTGTTTTGTCTATATTTACAATATACCTTAGTGTTAGTTCGATGCGGATGATGTCCAAAACGAAGAGGTATGTGAATCGATAGATGTAAGGAAAGACTAGCTATATATGAGTAGTAACCCCAGTAAGCAAGAAATAATCTCCATTCGCTCAACATGAAAAGAACGCAGTTGGTATATGGTCGTCGACGAAAAGAAGTAATCCTGAATCAAGAGGTATCGAATAACAAGGAGATATAAGGAGGGAAATTGTGGAATCCGAGATGCTAGGCAGACAACATGACTAGGAATTATACGAGGGAATGTGAAGAGGACTTCGTTGAGGAAATGATACGTTTAGAACATTCCTCCTTCCATGGGGATATTGGGCGGCGGGTACTGCGGGATAGCCGGTGTAGGAAGCGCAGGGGCAGCAGCCATGGCTTGCTGTCGGGCCTTGGAGTTCAGACTACCGCCCTCGCTGGAGGTCTTGCGGAGCTTGTTGTGTCTGGACTTGGGCCGCTTGTTGTTGTCGTCGGAGAAGGTGCTATGTTCCTCCGGGGGGCTGCTGACTATCGAGGCCGGGTAGTACGACTCGTGCTTCTCGCCCTTGAGAGCGCCCAGGATGGTCTGGGTGGTGGTCTGGCGTCGTCGTCGTGGGTTCATAGGCGGGATTGGGGGCGTCTCCATGCCATTGCTTAAGCTCGCGCCTGGGGGAAGACCCACAGTTGGCACGTTGGATGTGCATGACAAAAAAGTTGGCTCGGAGATCTGAGTCTTGTCGATGACCCGCTTCTGAAGGCCGCCATGGCCTGGGGCTCGCTGGGGCAGAGTATGGGCGGCGGTTGCATGGGTGGGTAGAGATGTCGTAGAAGGATTCGGGGACATTTCGTGCAGAGGTGGTGTGGCATTGGCGGAATAAGGAGCGATTGGAGACGGCCGAGGGGACACTCCAATCATAGAAGGGTTGGTGGAAGGCGGGGGAACGGGAGGTCGATCAAAGTAGCTCGATGTGGCAGACCGACTCCCGCTGCGGTATCGTCCAGATGCGGCCGACGAGCAACGATCGTAGGAGGCCGAACGATCATTGACCTCTACCGATGGGCGCGTGGAAGCTGGAACCGAAGGGGCGGCTCGCTGGTCAAAGTGCGGGAACGGCTCTGGGGGGCCAGCAGCATCTTCTTCCAGTGTTCCCAGATCATCGCGATCGCGGTATCGTGTTCGACTCTTGGAGCGGCCGGAGGCGTCTGAGCTCGAACGATCCCTCTGAGACCTCATGCTCGAATGCGGCGAAGCGCCACGGCTGCGGCTCGATTCGCGGGAGTCTTCGTGACTGCTGCGGCCGCCAAAAGCCGCCATTCTGGATCGAATAGACCTCTCCCCGGCGATCTGCGGTGAGCTGGTGTTGGAGTGCTTGCCGAAGCTGAAGGGCATCTTCTCATCCTCCTCTCGCCAGGGGTCGTCCGGTACCAAGGATGGAGTGGATGCGCTGGCGAGCCCGAGCGTCTTGGAATTCTTCGGGTCTTGTCTGCTGAAGAAGGGATGTTTGGGGTTCTTGCTCTTCAAAAGGGCAAATGCGTTGCCAGGCTTTGTTTGAGGGGGGTAGTCTGGCGTTTGACGCCCGGAGATCGGGCTAGCTGATCGACTCTCGCTCTCAGCAAACCCCCTCAGCTTTTCCTGCACTCTCCTACGCCGCTCCGCAAGCTCGATCTCGAATTCTTCCCGCTCCCGCTGGGTCTCGGTGCTTCCTTGACGTCTATGCTTTGATTTTAATTCATCTTCCCAAGGAAGTACCTTGGAGTTGTCCTGTGAGTCCCTTGAGCTGTTTCCGTCCGTCGACGCGCGCTGAGAATAACCATCGACCGTATCCGATCCATTGGCAACGGATCTATCAACATCGTCATCGTTGGGTTCTGGTGGGAAGGCAGGAGAGTGTGGTACGTGGAATGACGAGCGATCGCTGTCACGTCGGAGATGGGTGCGAATCAGACCACTAAGTCCAAGCCCCGAGGGTCCGAGGGTGGGTGAGTCGGGCTTCTCAGGGAGAGCGTTGCTGTCCGCAACGCTTGCACTTTCCGATGCTTCATTCTCAGCAATAGGCTTCAGATCACCGAGATCGGAGAACCGAACTTCAGGCAGAACGCTTTGATGTTCTTCTGGGGGAGTTGCAGGCTTGGATGGTGGGCTAGACCGGAAAGCAGGGTGCACAGCGTCAATAGCAGCCGCAACGTCCCTTGCATTGAATTCATCACCCTCATCATCGGATGCATCAGGACTGGAGTTTGCGAAAAACGTGCCATTTGCCGGGGCGGCGGGAGAAGCTTCGATGCTCGGGGCAATCGAATGGTTCGCTGCACGATGGGACTCGCTGTAATGAGATGAGGCGGACTCAGGTCTGGACCAGCCGCTCGTATTTGAAAGACCCCGAGAACGTCCACTGCGTTCCTGTGGAGTCATCCGACCGGGAGGTGATGGAGCTCGTCGAAGGGGCGGTGTGCTCCTGCCCTGGTGCATTTGCAGTTGACGTCGCGTAAACTGATTCTCATCAAAGGCGGTTTGAGGCTTGTTGAAAAGGCCCATCGCCGTAGCTTTCCCATGATCTTCCGGTTGCAAGGCGGCCGCCAATGTTCCTACTTCCTCATTCTCGCTGACAGGCGGACTCAGTGGCGGTACTCCATAGCCGGGAGTCAGTTGCGACTTTGGTCCCTTGGGGTCGCTGTCAATGCTCGGCAACTTTGGCGACGTGGCCGAGGACGGAGGAGGGCTGTTCGGGCGGGAAGTCTCAAGTGTTGGCTCAGTGATCGCGAGCTTCTGGAGGCGGTCACGCAGATTGGTCGCGCTCCTGGAGTACGTCCGGTTAAGAAGAGGCAACTCTGGCGTGCCCACACGTTGGCGACTCAGACTTTCCAGGCGGTACAGTGTAGTGTTCTGCTGGTTCTGTGCGGATTGAGCAAGACCTTGCCCATAGAGACGTCGAGATTTAACCGAGCCACGTTCAGGGGCCATGGCCCCTATGAATCCTGGCTTGAAGTTTTCGCCAGCACCAGACGCTGTGGAAGATGGTTCCTCGTCGATCGAGGTGGCTGCCGTTGACGTGCGACCATTGGCAGTAGGCCCCGATGCGGTTGAGGACGAGGCTGTCCGCTTCATGGAGGAAATGCTTGATAGACCATCCTCCGATTCTTGGGCTGGAGATCCGTGTTGAGTCTCTTCGGCTGCGCGCTCCTCCTCCTTTTCCTTCAGCTTCAAGCGCTGAAAAGCAGACATGGACAGGTCGTGCTCATATAGGGCACGTCCCACTGGTGCTCGACCAGACTCGGTCCCGGAACCATTCCCTGACTTGGTCGGGATCTTATAAACCTTTTGCCGTCCACCAAATAGATTATTGCCCTCGGCTCGCCGGGCCCTGCTCATGATGCTGCCATTGTGCGAGCGATCGTCATCGGTCCCATAGCCACCGTCGCCGCCGGAGACGAACGAATCGGTACGGCCCAGGTTGATCGATGGCCTACCATCTATGGAAGCCTCGTCAATGTCTGCCAAAAGGTTGGGACTGTGCCCGAAAAGATTCAACCGGGAAGCGCGCTTGGGGAAGAGGACGCTGTCGTCACTCGCTTTGCCGATCAATGAGTCGGGGTCGTCCTGTTCTCGCAGCATGCTGAAACGTGCTGACAACTTTGGCATCAGCAAGCTGGTACGAAAGTCATCCGTGGATGGCAGGGCATTTGCGAGGTCGAGCTCCGGTTTTTCTTCTTGTTCTCCTTTTTTGCTTTTCCTTGACAACTTGGAGGTCAGTGATGTCGGTACACTCTCCATGCTCTCGCCATCCTCCTTTACTTTCTCCTTTCTGCTTTTCCGAAATCGATTCATGGTTCGGTCGTAAGATATGGATTGTGATGGCAAGGCGAAAGTATCCGTCCGAGGAGGGCTCGATGATCTTCGCACAATCAGGAGGGGTCACTCGAACGAAAGATGGTGGTGAACCGCTACGCCATCAACAATTACGAGTCAGAAATGAAGCCATTGACTGTTGACAACAGTGTACAGATAGAGAAAGTGCGAGGAATTGATAAAACGACGGGTAAGCAATGACATACAGGATGCTGAGAAACAGAGTGTGATGGAAATGGGAGGAGAGATATCAATGTATCACTATCACGATGAATTCATCCCCTGCGCACAGAATGGCGAACTCCGCAGCTGCGAATAGGACTGTGGCTCGCTCCCAAAATAGCCAATTATGGATAGGGATGGGCTGAGCGCTCGACAGACAGGGCAACAGGAGAGTCACGAAGCAGGTGAGGAATCCTAGGTGGATGGAACTGGTCGAAATCGACTAATGGCAAGCCTGCATAAGATGGTTGAATGTGGCTGCAATGCAATGTTGAGCGTGGCGGAGGTATTTGGTTGGTTGTATGATTTGACGTCTACAGTGGAGGAGAGGACCAAAGGGAGCGAAAGAATGGGTCGAGAACGATTGATTCGATTCAAGCAGTTGGTGATCAATTGGGAGATATCCGAAGTGTGTGCCAACGAGAGTGATGAATTGAGAGGCAAAGATACTAAAGGAAAGACGGAAGTTGGATACGAAGGACGCAGGAAGTGTGTGATTACTTCATGAAGAGCGAACAAGTCCAAGTCGAAGAAGGGAAGAAGGAAGGGGAAGTAGGCAAAGTAATAATTGTCATGCGTTCGGACGATTTTGTTTGATTTATTATTCTTTGCTCGGTATTTTTCTAGGTTATTTGATAATTAATGGATGGGACGAAGAAAAAAAAAAATAAAATAAAAAAATTAGATCTGGATTCGATCGTCAGTGATTCTTCCTTTTTTCCCTTTTCATTTCATTCTCGTCTTCTTCCCTTCTCTTCGTCAGTGTTCCAGCGCCTAAGGTACGGACTACAGAGGACTTTGCTCAGTGCTAGTCTGCCTTAGTGTCTATCTAGATGGTGGATAGTAGAGTCAAATAATCTCTGGGTCCCATTGGCGACATTGGCGAGTGTTTGATTGGGAGGGGATCGACAAAGAGATCAAATTTTGATGCCGAAGTGGAAGAACACCTCCACGCGATGAGCGTAGAATCAATTATGAATTTTTGATGCCTCTATACATCCCGATTTTGCCTTCTGAATAGCCTTATTCCCGTGGTTACATGCCCCTGGCACGACATCCATCATATTCAATTTCGACCACAGGAACGCAAGATATTAAACTGCTAAGAAACCATGGGTGACCTTCTAATACTGTACGGTACCTCATACTAGCGCGGAGCGTCCCTTGCAGGTCCCGCAACATCAATAGTCCAATCGGATGGTGCAATAACGGGTGTGTTTCAGGTACCATACAGTACGAAATGTTGCGAACTTGCGACACACAGTTAAGTATGGAAATATGAATCTGTAATATTCATCTTGTTCTTCACAGCAGACTTGGGGGGATTTCTCTGCTGATGCTTACATGAGACTGAGATTCATTCAATAATCAGGTTTGTCGCAGCTCACAGAATGTAGGTGTTCAATGAGATGGCCAAATCTGGTCCTGTCCACAGGATGTGGGCCGATCTGGGGCTGAGGACGAAGGCTGAGCTGGAGCCTCGATAAAGGACAACTGGAAACTGGATAACTGCATGAGGATGGATCTCAGTATTCTGTCAGTCCCCTCCAGCCTATCTACTTGATGTCTCCAAGTCCAAGGTCATGGTTCTGCAGCAGCGCTCGTGTGACCTATTCATGTGGTTGATCCTCGACGAGATTCAGACACACTTGCACTAGGGAGTAGACACTCCATAATGATCTCACAATCGGAGCTCAGGTTGTGGCTCTGCTCTGGATTCTTAATGTTCGAACGTCAGAGAACATCGGGTTTGAACACTGACTATGTTAGTGCTAGGACCTACACTTGACTTCCTGGTTTTGTGCACTCCGCGTGTCCATCTTGATAACATCAAGGAGACGTCATCACTCGTTTGAGTACTACCATTGACCTTGAGATATATTAGCCTCATAAAGACTAGTAACAAGTTGTACGAAAAACCGGATGATATAGTGGGTAAAGTCAACTGTGTGCCTCAAATGTAACAACCTCCAAATGTGAAAAGCATATGTTGTTCTCCGTGGAGCCAAAGACTTGAAGCAGAGTTTTAACATCAGACGACACAATAATAATATCATGGTTATTCTCCGAGTCGCAGAGTTTGGACGTATCACACATCATTCATGTGCGGTCTTGCATAGGCCCACAGGTCATCCCGGCTATAGCACAACGCAAATAATAATGGGAGTATCCAGATTACAGGCGAGATGACTCGATGAGCATGTTAAACGAGGTCCATCCTATTATCTGAGCTTTGACGATCGTGGTCTCTCAACGTGAGATCAATGGACCACTCCACAGGATGATGGCATGAACCTGTTGATCGGAACAGTGAACAGGAACAGCAAGGAAAGACCGAGGAATAGGCCATCAGTTCAGTATGACTGCTACCATGGACAATACCAAGGTAGGACTACCTATGTGGTAGGCAATGCCGCGGATTATTTCCAACTGGGAAAATCCTTCATAATTGGTACTAACACTCTGGCACTGGCAGGTTGACAGCCGTTGACAAGGTAAATTACCGGCCCTTAATAAGGTATCAAGCCTCGAAAAGCCCTGGATGGATGATTCTTAGCCTGGAGGGTACTTCTAAGTTCTAAGCTTGAGCTGGAGAGTTGAGAAACCTCCCTCGGTGCCCAATGGCAATTACCGATTCCTCGGGGCCTGTGGGACATTGTCACAGCCCAGCCTAGTGTGGTTTTGAGTAGTACTGGTACCTGACACTGTGATACAAGACAGGACTGTATTGAGTTTACCCAACAGGTGGGTGCCCCTGACTAGTACTAGAAAGGATACATGGCATTTCAGCTTTGACAGAGCCAATAAATCCAAAATACAGTACAGTACGAGTGCCTTGACCTCCATCTCCAGTCAGGTCTGTCTCTTGTGCACTTCCTTTAGAATGTGGTAAAAGTAGGTAGTCTTCACCCTGAAGAATGAAGTTGATAGACTATTTTAAAAAAAGATCTGTGGAATGTAGGGCTAAGTACAGTACCAGATAGAAATGCAGAGGCTTCTCCCGTTCAGAACCCGTAGTCAAACACAGATTCGGATCGGACCTCCTCATAATAATCTCCCCAGGCCTGGACCTTTTGGGTCTTTGGGTCTTTGGGTCCTTCATTAAACATTCCCCTCATCAGATTATCATTGGTCGCCCTCCTAAGGTTCTATCTACGGAGTAAGGTATCTCGTCTATCTGTCTACCCCATGTCTCACAGTTGTCTGTCTATGCAGAGACGCATCGTTGAACTTGAATCAAGCGAGGCGTAGTCTAGCCGTCATCTAGTCACCAACCAAGCGTTGATCAAGTGATTCAATATTCAGACTTCCAGTTTCAATCCATTTTAGAGGCGTCGTTTCATCGTAGTAACATCCTCTGCGGTTAGTCCACCAAGCCATCATAATCACCATCTCTCAATCTGTGCCTTTTCGATGTAGACTTCTCATTGACTCTTTCTGTCCCTACGTCACCAGTGCACTTAAAGTGAGACATCTGGTCCTGTTTAATTAAGATCTGTCGCCTTGTCAACCCCAAGCAAGAGCTGGAGAAGTCCAGTGTGGATATTCGAAGGAGTCCAAATGTTCAATAAAGGGCTTTCTGCCTATAGAGGGGTAGCTGAGGTACTAGCTGGTATATCCACACTGTGAATAAACAGATCCCTTACTTTATTATGGAAATTGCCAGTTTGTTGGAGAGGAAGATTCTGCCAGTTGTCCATGGTGACGGATTTGCCTTGCTGCTACCACTGATATATTCTCCGCAACCAGGGGTAAATGGGAAGTATATACGGAGAACCCTATATACCAACGGGAGGCAAAACGACGAACTCTGATGCTAATTGATTCTATATGAGCCCTCCATGCTTGATGCGATGAAGTCTAGGGGTAATGCAACAAAGCTCCCAGCTCAGAACAATCCACGAGTGCCAAGTCCATGACGCAATAGATCACCACCACAATTATTAATCCACATTGCACCACTCCTCTATGATCAGCTCCATATAATAATCCTCCATTCTATAAGGTATCATCCGTACTGTTGAGAAAAGCTGTCAATAAACCCACTAATACCCCTTGCACAATGCAAGTCCTCCTCCTCGGCGGCCACGGCAAGGTAGCCCAAAAACTAACGCCCCTCCTCCTCGCCCGCGCCTGGAACGTCACCAGCGTCATCCGCAACGCCGAGCACGAGAACGAGATCCTCGCCCTGGGCAAAGGCGCAAGAGGCAAACTCTCCATTCTCCTATCCAGCCTGGATGACGTGAAAAGCGACGCCGACGCGAAGAAGATCATCGACGCCGTGTCCCCGGATTATGTAGTTTGGTCGGCCGGTATATTATCCGCCCTGTTGCCACGTCATCACGCGGTAGTTGATAGACTGACGAAAAAATAATTGCAGGAGCCGGAGGCAAAGGCGGCCCCGGACGAACCTTCGCCATCGACGAACGAGCCGCAAAGCACTTCCTCGCTGCGTCGTTCGCCTCGCCGCGTGTCACCAAGTTCCTGCTCGTCTCGTGGTTGGGTAGTCGGCGGGTCCATCCGAGCTGGATGTCAGATGAGGATTGGGCGGCTGTTCAGAATGTGTTCAAGAATGTGCTTCCTGCGTATGCCAAGGCTAAGCTCGAGGCGGACGAGTACATGACTGCGTTGGCGGCGCGGCGCAAGCAGTCCGGCGGGGCGAAGTTGCAGGCGATCTGTCTGCGGCCGGGGACGTTGACTGATGAGCCTGCGACGGGACGGGTGGCGCTGGGGAAGACGAGGGGCCAGGGGAAGGTGACGAGGGAGGATGTCGCCAGGGTGGCGGATCAGTTGCTGGCTAGGGCGGATACGGAGGGTTGGTATGATTTGTTGAATGGGGAGGAGCCGATCGAGGAGGCTGTTGAACGAGTAGCGCGGGAAAAAGTGGACGCGGTTGATGGGGAGGATGTCGATGGCATGGTGAAGCGCTTCTTCCCGTGATCCTGCATCTTACAGGGTTGCCGCTATACAGATGAACTACGATTGTCATGACAGGTGTCCCCATATTCCCAATGATTGTTATATACAAATGCTAGCATCGATCTACAGTGTGATAAATGCTCATATACTTCCAGATTTCAGGACGTATTACAGCTTAGCCTTGGGAGAAGAGGCACCCAGAGCCTTGCTGGCATCCTCCTTGGCTTGCTTCTTGAGAAGCCGTCGCAGAATCTTCCCACTCGGACTCTTAGGGATCTCGTCCACGAATCTCACACCCCCACGCAACCGCTTGTGGTATGCAACCTTGCCGTCCAGCCACTGGACGATCCTCGTGGCCTCCTCCTCGGCAGTGACGTTCGAGTTCTTGCTCTTCGCGCTTCGCACAATGTAAGCAAGTGGCACCTCTGTCCCGTGTGCTTCGCTCTCAACACCAAGGACAGCGACATCATCGACCGCCTCGTTGTCCACCAGGATTCCTTCCAGCTCCGCCGGAGCCACCTGGAAGCCCTTGTACTTGATGAGCTCCTTGACACGATCTGTGATATAGAAGTTGTTATCCTTGTCTTGATAGCCCACGTCTCCCGTCTGGAACCATCCGTCCTTGGAAAGGCAGTTGGCCGTCGCGTCCGGGTTGTTGTGGTAGCCCAGGAACACGTTGGGTCCGCGCAAGTACAGCTCGCCCACCTCGCCCACAGGAACTTCGCGAGGTTCGGACCCATCTTCAGGCATGGTCATATACTTGGCTTCCATGTTGGGGAGCAACTTGCCCACGGACCCAATGCTTGTGCGCCACTCCCCCCACGGCTGGGTGTGGGTAGTCGGGCTGGTCTCGCTGAGGCCGTATCCCTGCTTTATACCGGTCTTAATACGTCCATAAACAGTCTCGACAAGCTCCTGCGTGAGCGGAGCGGCACCAGAGTTCATCATCCGGAGACTGGACAGATCGTACTTGTCGACAATGGGATGCTTGCCGAGCAACAGTACGACCGGGGGCACCACGTAGCTGAACGTGATGCGGTAATTCTGCACATGGGCGCACCACTTCTCAATGTCGAACTTTGGCATGACATATAGCTCGTAGCCTTGGTAGATGGTCTGGTGAACCAGGCAGGTCAAACCTAGAAGCTTCTGTCAGTGTGATAGGCTAGAAAGATGTCATACAGCCGCAGGACTGACCGTAGATGTGGTAAAAGGGAAGGAAAGCCAAAATTCGATCTCCTTTCCCATCTGCGCCACCATTCCAACTCAGCTGCTTACTCTCTCCTGCCGCAAGTTGGAGGGAATTGGCGACAATGTTCCTATGACTCAGCATAACTCCCTTAGGGACACCGGTAGTGCCCGACGAATAGACCAGGAATGACAGATCCGTTGCAGGGTTGATTTTAGTCTTGCGGTACCTAGTCGCCCCCGAAATGTTCCTGATCGAACTGAAATGCTTAAACCTGGCTTGCGGGTCGCGCTCATCGCCGATGAGGATGATGCGGTCTTCCGTGATCCCTGCCTGCTTTGCAGCTGCCGTGGCGACTGGCAGCAGCGCCATCTGAGTGATGAGAGCCTTAGCACCCGAGTTCTTCAACTGAAAGGCCAGCTCCTCCACTGTGTATGCGGGGTTTGCTGGAGATACCACACCCCCAGCCCAGTGAGTTCCCCATGTCACAGCCGGCGTATCAATGCAGTTGGGTGTGAACAGGGCCAGCACATCTCCCTTCTTCCAGTCCAGAATGGCCTTCAGGCCTTTGCCGAATGCGAGCGCCGTCTCTTTTACATCTTTGTAGGTGTATTGTCGCTTTGTCTCGGCGTCTACGTAGATGACTGTTTACGGTTAGTTTCAGGTCGGGGCCTGAAAGAACAAGGAATACACGAACCCTTGTCATCTGGAAAAGGCCGGTCCTTCCTCTCAAAGAGAAAGGTCCAAAGGTCGACATTGGGAATGTCTATCGACGGGTACGGTGAGGAGACTGGCATTGTGACCAGAAGATGCGGGGTAGTGTAGACAGGGTGAGGAGAAATGGACGACTCAAAATGTCAATAGAACGAGTGTGAGCGTGATCGTAGAATTCAACTGAAACAATCGCAGTCTTTAGCAGGAGATAAAGAAGAGACAAGGCACACCAAATGACTGTCTTTCTGATATGGCGATGGACAATAACCTTGGAATTACTGAACATCCGGACACTGCCTCGGTATCCTCGCCGACGAGAAGCCAATACCCGAGATGCGGGCACTCCACATCGGCCATCCGCGGCGATGAAGGCCAATTACTGATAGACCTGAGTAACCCGCGATGCCAATAAGATAGGTACTCTATCACACACTGTGTTTAAGCCCCCCAGACAGCTTCAGAGAGGATTGATCCCATCATCTGTCAAGTTGATAGATAAGGTAGTAGAATAATCAATATCTACCGGATCTCTCGGTATTTGCACACTAGCTTTTGCCGCATTGGGATTTTGTTGCGTTTTGTGGAGAACCTAGTATGACTACGGAGTAAAAAAGCAACAATCATTGGACTGTCTTCCAATGGTTTAGAGATCCTTGCGAACTGCGAAAGTATCCCTTCGAAAGTATCTCTTGACCCTGAGTCCTACCATCCATCACTATCAGGGTATCTCCTCATGCAAAGAGGGAGAGTGTACTGTGTAGAATACAGCCATAGCCCACTATGCATCTAGTCCATCACCTTTCTCAAACTCTTTCTTCGGATCGACAGTCTAGCTACATCTTCAGACTTCCTCACTCAATCCTCTGTCGCTGTCTCATCCTGCTTGAAAACCATTGAAGCATTCCCAACTGACAGTGTGACAGGGCATTTTGACGTTCCCCGCCATCGCTTGGCGGGCCAATCACAATCAAGGGATTTTCCACTGCGCAATGCATATAAACCTCTTCAATTTCTTCTCAAGTGCCTTCGGGCATTTGGTCAATTTGAAACGATACAGAGAAGATTAGCATGGCCCCTGCACTAAGGATGACACGCTCAATCAAAGAGAAGCTACCAGTTTTTTTTTCTATCTTACAGACCTCATTTGGAGGTGTCGAGTTTTCTGCAGCTTCTGCGTGTCTGGGAAAGGTCCTCGGTTCGAGACAGGGCTGAGCGCTTTTTCTTTTTCTATACTTTTTTTTCCCCCTATGTCTTTGGGACTTGATCTTAAAACTCTGCGAGACTGTATGTCAAACAAATTCCACGTCTCATCGTAACATCGCTCTCTAGCCATGCATATATACAGCCGAAACATAGCAATGTAGGTCTAATACATTATATCGAAAATGAAGAAACAAGAAAAGATATGCACCCATCTACATCAGGCTCGTCCGCCCCCCAATCTCCCGACCTGCTTCACCATTCGGCATTTCGCCATTACGTCCCTCCACGAACTCCCGGTAGATTGCCTGCAACCGGCTGCGTTCATTTTCACTGAGTGAGCAGCGTGTGGTTGAAAGGGATCGTTCCATGTGTTCCCATCGGACCACGATCTCCTCGCGCGGCGCTTCTTCCGTAGCCCCATTTGTGGTTGGTGCGGCGCTACTTGTCCCCTGCTCGATCTGGCGTTGACGACGTCGGGCGTTCTTGATGGCTTCGATCCTGGCAGCGACGACGGCTGGTGGCGGTAGGGAGACGGCGCCAGCCCTTTGCTCCGACGTAGAGTACAGGAACTGTATGAATGACTTGCTGCTGGTGCTCGGTGTAAGCTTGGCGCTGCTCTTTGTTGTTGCTTTGTCGGTTGTTCTCGAATGGTCGCCAAGTGCATCGTGGACAGCTTCTAGATGGGCATTATACACGACGGCTTGCAGATCAGCTCCGGAGAAGCCCTCGGTTCTTGCAGCTATTTCGTCGATCCGAGCGACCACCTCGGCGTCCATCACAAGCTTTGTACTCACAGCTCGAATGATATCGACCCGGTCCGAATGACTGGGCATGTCGCAGAGCAAAGACTTGTCCAATCGCCCTGGGCGGAGCAACGCAGGGTCGATCAGGTCGGGCCGAGAGGTGGCAGCGAGAACATACACGCCTGAAAGACCTTCTGCACCATCCATCTGTGTGAGAAGCTGGTTGACAACACGATCCGTGACACCGGTGGAGTCGTGGCCACGCTTGGGAGCAATACTATCGAATTCATCAAAGAAGAGAATGCACGGTCGGGCGGCCTGGGCTCGTTCAAACAGATCACGCACGCTCTTTTCACTCGCACCGATATACTTGTTCAGGATTTCGGGACCCTTGACGCTAATGAAGTTCAGGCCACATTCGCCTGCTATCGCACTAGCCAGAAGGGTCTTCCCGCATCCCGGAAAGCCGTACAGGAGCAAGCCTGAACGCAAACGCAGAGGGCACTGCGCGAAGATAGGTGCATACTTGGTAGGGTACTGCAAGGTCTCCAGCAGCATCTTCCGGGTTTCGTGCAGACCACCAATAGCTGAGAATGTCGTGGTAGAGGAGGTGAGGGTGACATTGCGCAGAGACGCCGGCGTGAACCCTTTAATCGCGCTCTCAAAGTCCTCAGCCCCGAGAGTGACTGCTTTGGATGCGGTCAGAGGGTCTTGAACGGACCGTATCAGAGCCTCATTCCGTGCCCGAGCGACAAGCAAGACCAGATCGCCGGGCATATATCCATCTGTCTTCCCAGCCAGATCGAGGAAATCGATGTCTCGCGCTAGAACAAAGCCATCTGCTCCAGCGGAGCTCGGACGGCTTCCAGGGTTCGAAGGATCCAACCAGGAGTCTTGAGTGGACGCGCTCGCCGTTCGCACATGACCATTGACAAGGCTTGTGGAGGCTCGATCATGGCTCGTCAGCTTTTCAAGCACTTTGCGCCGTCCTTCCTTGTCAGGCGCTCTCAAGTGGATGATCTCTCGGACCACATGGCCCCCGATGATGACATTGTTCAGCGACTCTTTCGATTGGGCGGTCGCTAGCAGGACCACAGAAGAGTTCATTGAGCAGTATTCTCGCACCATCGAACAGATTACCTCACTGTTCTGACGGCTGCGGCCATTGTCTCCTCCTACCTGTAGCTCGGTTTCCACTGGGCATAGCTTATCAAGATCGTCCAGAATCACAACGGACTGCCCGCCGAGACGAGCACACCAAGAAGCAGACATAAAGAGGCGATTGAGGGTCTCCTTGATATTAGAGATTCGAGTTTCATCAGTGACAAGTTTACGGCAAGAGAAATATTTCACGTTGAACAAGTGGTCCTTTCGCAGGCGATGTGCCAGCAAATGTGTGAGTGCTGTCTTTCCAGACCCGAGACCGCCTGTCACTAAGACAGAAGATGATTTGGTCAAGCTGTCAAGAGACTGAGAAATAACCTGGTCGATACCAACCATCTCGGGGATACTGCTGGGAAGTGGCTCCTCGGTGGGTAAAGATAATTGGCCTTGTTCGGCAGGCTTGGGAACCTCAGCTTGCACCTCCAGCGATAGCTTGGTTTCGGACCCCAAAACCCATCCGAGCATCTGTTTGGGGCCATCAGAACTGCTCTTCAAGGGAGGATCGAATCGGAGAATAGCGCCATCGAACGCGGACACCGTTTGATTTTCGAATCTTGGTAGAACCATACCGTCGGTTAAAGGGCCAGACAACAGCCCTTTATCCGTCCCGGTGCTACCATAAATCACTTTGATACGCTCAAGCAACGCATCTTTGGCGGCTGCAGTGTCTGCGCCAAATTTGAGCCCGTCCTTTTTCTTAGTAGAATCGGCCATGAAAGGGTAGATCTTGAGCGTCCTGACCATAGACCGTTGCAACTGCGGAGGAGCGGCTTCAACACGTACAATGCCCCCAACCATACCTTCAACGCCCAGCGCGGAGCATAACAGAGTAGACATGGCGATATGCTGAGTATCTGGAGAGTCTACCCAAGGGGCTAATCTAGCCACCAGTTTTGTCGCCGGTACCCCTGCTTCGCTTGCCTTCTGCTCTGCTTGGTTCATTTGTTGTTGGGGATCCGGTGGCGCCTTTAATCCCGCAGGTTGGACGACAGTAATGCAGACCCAGCTGGCCCCACGTAGCTCACTTGTTGCAAGCATGTCAGTGTCAACCCACACGCGGAAGCCCTCATTGGCATCATCCTCGAATTCTCCATCGAAGTACGGCTCAACCAATCGGCGATCCACCCCTCGAAAAAAGAGAGCGCCTCTACTTGTCGAGTCGGAGCGGCCGCTCTTGGGTCGCACCGTGCTTCCGCTACTTCTCCCACCAACACTTTTCCTGCTGCTGCCATTCACGCTTCGGCTATCGCCTCTTGAACCTCTTGAGGTAGACTTAGGGCGTACCTTTGGCGCAACAATGACTTCTGCGTCAGGCGCTATTTTCGCAAATGCTGCTGTGTTCGGTGGCGCGGGGGTAAGCGAGGTAATGACGATATTAGCCGTGGATGTCGGAGACAGGTGCAGCGCAAGGGGATGCATGTGCTCTGACTGTGCCGAGCTGTACGTAGGATTAGGAAGAGCGCGGATTTGCGACAGGAGATTGAGCTCCAGGAAGTTCGCATGAAGCTCAATAACTGAAGGCAACGTGTTGTCAGCTGATGCGATCACTTAAGTCTCACATGGAGGGCAGCGCATACTCTCCCAATCTTCCGGAGTTAATGGCTCAATATTAATGGTGTGAGCGACTGGCGGGTCGAGGTGAATGTATATCCCAACCTGGACCCGCGTGAGAAACCCGTGGCAACCAGGGTCTCCAAGAGAGGGTCTTACCTTCTGCCCTTCTGAGAGGCCCAGGACTCTTCCGAACGTGGTATCTAACTCAACCATCGAGACGTCCAGCTCCCTCGTAGATCCACTACTAATTCCTTCCCGACCAACAACAGGTGCGAGCTTTCGCTTGCTCGGCATTCCCGTCCATCCTAGGTAACATGATCGTGGCGCCGGGTTACTATTGGCCCTCCCCGAAGCGGGACGATATTGTAGCTCGACTATGACATTTTGTGCAGCCTAGAAACAGATTAGATGCTTGTAAAATCAGAATCAAGGGGTTCACGGGAAGGCGACGTACCGTGTTGGCATTGACCAGCAGTGCGACAAGTGATGGAGGCAAGTTCACTAGACAGTTTTTCAAAGGCACGAGTGCGACTTCTGCTGTGCTCGAGGGCTTTCTGGGCGCCATTATCTGGCGCTGATACTCAAACCCTTGCTGTTCAAATGGATCGGGAGAGAAGTTTCAAAATGTCTGGGGGAAGAAGAGCATCGACACCGACAGATAGCATCTCCCCGGACTTCATTGACTCCGCAAATCAAATGCCCGCCCAGCGCCGTTCGCCGAGTCGGCCCGCCTGAAGTATTTCGGACCGAGACATTTTCCGCTCCGCCCCACGTGTCATTGAGACTAGTCCAATCTGAGGCTAGTGCCATTTGAGGAATGGGAACGCGTCCCTTTCGCGTCGCGACGTGTTTTGCGCCAAAAAGCTGCTAGCGCCAAAGATCCACTAACGGAGTACACTAAGGTACCAGCCAACCTCACACCGTCAGAGTCCTTGATTTATTCTTGCTCTGATCAATGGAAATCTGATCCTGTCGCCAACTGCACTACTTTGCCAGCCTCAGGTCAATTGAATTGGCTTTCTCTCTTGCCTCACTATGGCTCTCCTTCAGTACCAAGCGCCAGTCGACTATGCGGCGCAATTGAACGCCTTCAAAGACTTTTTACAGCATTTCAAAACATTTGAATCGGCTTCCGAAGCTGCTGCGACCGAGGCGCTTGAAGATCTTCACATCGACGGAGATGCTACCAGCGACGAATATGACTTTATGGACGATGTGGAAGATGGGAATGGGGCACAAGGAACCGGAACACGCCGCAGGCGTCGAGAACCGAAGCTCAAGTACATGCAGATCCTGCAGGACATAGCAGATCGGGAACGGACAAACGTTCTGATTGAATTGGATGACTTGGCTACAGTAAGACTCCAGGATGTCCAGATTGTGGGACAGTACCCTAATCTCTATGCTAGTTCGAGAAATCCCTACCGGAGGACACAGATCTGAAGCTCGTTGAGTCCATACAACGGAATACCAAGCGTTACATCGATGTTTTCTCTGACGCGGTCGATGCTGTTATGCCGAAAGAGACGAAGGAAATCACGTATGTTGAGTGGTCTGTTCTCTGAAAGAATGCTTCCAGCTAACGGCCTACAGCTTCAAAGACGATGTTCTCGATGTCATTATGTCGCAACGTGAAAAGCGAAACGAGGCTATGGCGATGGCTGCGGAGGCCGATATGGATGCGGCAGCGGCTCCCTCGATGTTTCCTCCCGAGTTGACTCGTCGATACACCCTCAATTTCAAGCCTCTTACTCCATCTGGGTCGAGCAGCGACCGGGACTCCAAGGCCCTTGCAGTCCGTAATGTGCGAGCAGAACACCTGGGTAGTCTGATCACGGTTCGCGGTATCACAACTCGTGTCTCGGACGTCAAACCATCAGTCCAGATTAATGCCTATACTTGCGATCGGTGTGGATGTGAAGTGTTTCAGCCGGTTACCACAAAGCAATTTCTTCCTATGACTGAGTGCTTGTCTGAAGAGTGCAAGCAGAACAACTCGAAGGGACAATTGTTTCTTTCCACTCGCGCTTCGAAATTTGTTCCCTTCCAGGAGGTCAAGATTCAAGAAATGGCAGATCAGGTTCCTGTTGGTCACATTCCACGGACACTAACCATCCACTGTCATGGAAGTCTGACACGACAGCTCAACCCTGGAGATGTTGTTGACGTTGCCGGCATTTTCCTCCCCACACCTTACACAGGGTTCAGAGCCATCCGTGCTGGTCTCTTGACCGACACATACATGGAAGCTCAGCACATCACACATCATAAAAAGTCTTACAATGATCTGACGATGGACGGTCGAACGCTCAGGAAGATTGAGCAGTACCAAAAGTCTGGAAATATGTACGAGTACCTGTCTCGTTCTATTGCTCCCGAGATTTACGGGCATCTTGACGTGAAGAAAGCGTTGCTTCTTCTGCTCATTGGAGGTGTGACAAAGGAAATGGGCGACGGCATGCACATCCGTGGAGACATCAATATCTGCCTGATGGGTGATCCTGGTGTTGCCAAATCGCAGTTGCTGAAATACATCACCAAGGTTGCCCCACGAGGCGTGTACACTACTGGACGAGGTAGCAGCGGTGTTGGTCTTACGGCTGCTGTTATGAGAGATCCTGTCACGGATGAGATGGTGCTGGAGGGAGGAGCCCTGGTTTTGGCGGACAATGGCATTTGCTGTATCGACGAATTCGACAAGATGGATGATACCGATCGAACTGCCATCCATGAAGTGATGGAGCAACAGACCATTTCCATTTCCAAGGCGGGTATCACAACAACCCTAAACGCTCGTACCTCCATCCTGGCTGCAGCCAACCCTCTCTATGGACGGTACAACCCGCGAATCTCTCCAGTAGAGAACATCAACCTTCCCGCCGCATTGCTCTCGCGTTTCGACGTCATGTTCCTCATCCTGGACACTCCATCGCGGGAAGCCGATGAAGAATTGGCCAACCACGTTGCGTACGTCCACATGCACAACAAACACCCAGAGACTGAGGATGCTGGGATTTTGTTCACACCACATGAAGTCCGTCAGTATATCGCTAAGGCGCGCACGTATCGGCCGGTCGTGCCCTCGTCAGTTTCCGATTACATGGTCGGAGCTTACGTGAGAATGAGGAAGCAGCAGAAGAGCGACGAAGCCAGCAAGAAGCAGTTCTCTCATGTGACTCCCCGTACTTTGCTTGGTGTCGTTCGTCTCTCGCAAGCTCTTGCCCGTCTTCGCTTCAGCGAGGAGGTCATTAGGGAGGACGTCGATGAGGCTCTGCGCCTTGTCGAGGTCAGCAAAGCATCACTGGCCAATGACGGTCAGTCGGGTGTGGACCAGAGCCCCAGCAGCAAGATCTACAACCTCATCCGCGGTATGCGGGAGAGCGGCGCTGCCGCTGTTGGGGACGGTGAAGAGGGCGAACTTAGCATGAGAAGGATTAGGGAGCGTGTCCTTGCCAAGGGATTCACAGAAGATCAGCTCACAATGGCGATCGATGAATACGAAGAGCTTAATGTACGTGTTGTCAGCCTGAGTACTCCCACATGCGCTCTTACTAATATCTTTACTACTTCGCAGGTCTGGCAAGTTGTTAACAACGGAAGTCGCCTCATTTTCTTGGATCTCGGCGGTGATGAGGCAATGGACATCTAATAAGCTATCGAACGATTGCAGTCTAGACCGGCGAAAAATAATCGCTGAAGTCTGCTGCAACTCCCTGGTTTTTCGATCGTCTTGTTAGGGATTGGTTGTTGTTCCTCGTATGAGCAAGAGCATGGGATTTACGCAAAGTTCCTTGATGAAGGGTAGATTTCGGAAACTGGTGTTAGGGCGTATATTACATTATCTATCCGAAAGGTTGCTGGGATACGAATCAATGCATAATTACTTCTGGTTGACTCGATGTGAGCCATGCGCCAAGGTCTTTGGACAAGAATTAGACAATCAGTATTCACATTGGTGGAGCGATGTATATGTTGCATGACATTGCAGAACAGGTAGATCTCATGAAGGAATGTGGTCATAGAACACTCGTTCCCGGCAAATAATCCAGTCTTAGCACAAGAAGTAGGCATGACGACAGTTCACATCAAACAGCACACTTGTCATAGATAGGAACCTCAGCACACAGGTCCGGACTTGCGCCGTAAGGGTTGTCACAGAGGGTGTTGCACTCGGTGCTTTCGGGGGTGAAGACCAGGAACTGGTAGTTGGGCACATTCAGACGGAACTGCTTAGTGACGTCCTGGTTGTTCGTCGAGGCTTTGTAGCCGGCGCGGCAGGCGCAATGGAAGCGGGTGCCTGTGTTGATGCAGGAGGTGGTAATGTCGCAATGGTTTTCGCCGGAGAGCGGGTTGCAAGTTCCGCACTTCGGGGGGATGCTGGAGGAGAAGACGAGGGAGGCGGAGGCGAGGAGGAGGGAGGTGAGGATGGAGAGGTTCTTCATGTTGATGGTTGTGGGTTTGTTGAAAGGTAGCTCAGAAGGTGTTGAAGGATGTTCGATAGTGCTTTGGTGCTGTCTTCGTTGGAAAGATGCCTTAATGCTTGAGAATAGAACAGGTGTTGATCGAGTATCATCGCCCTCTTTATATACCTTTGCATCGTTCAAGGTTCAAGAACACAAACATGCAACTGACAGTAAGGCCATCCATGGGCCATGAGGCACTGCGCAAGTCATCCACACAGCATCTTCACTCCGATATCCACGTCATAAGACGGTGAAGGCGCAAAAGGTAAAGAAGAGAAGTCTCTGAGACATGTCTCTCAATCGCACAGAGGACGGCTTCCGTGACCCTTGTCGTAGCTTTGGATGTCTCCCAGCTGAATCTGACTGGACGTGTGTCACGTCAGGGTTTCCTCGGATTGGTAGTTGCAATACGAGATCTGGAACATGAACAGAAGAGTAGCCAATATTCCCCCGCAAATGCATCTGACGTACCGAGTTCAGCCCTGTCCTTGCCACTGCAAAAGACACGCAGAGATACCCGTCAGAAAGGGCAAGTCAGTCATCGAGTCTAAGGGAGCCTCATCCACGATGACTCGGTTAGACTGGGTTGTTCTCTGTGATTGGAAGTGTTCGGGCCATATTTAGCAGCAGAACCGTCTGGCAGTCTCAGTAGAATTGGAAGAAACACATGACCAACCGAACTTGATAAATCTCTTGTTAGACTTCGAGCGACACAAAGAAGACCCAATGCCCTTGGCGAGATGCAGTCTTTGGACGGCGGAAGGTAGAAAGGCGGAGAAAGATGTGCAGGCTTTCAGGCCAGCAATGATACTGGAACTTGGCGAATGGAAACTAAGTATATGCGAGGTCAAGAGGAGAAACTCAAGACACTTCATCTGTCAGATCCAAGAGATGCATCGAATAAGGGCATGAAGTAGAACTCTTTGATTGAAGTCTACAGCGTTGGCTATTTTTAGCAAGGGAGGCAGATTTATGTGCATCAAGCTCAATTCATTATTCGAGGTTCAACCACTGCAATCCGCCTCCCTTCGTGGCAAAACCTTGGTCAGTTGATCCTTCAAATTTAGGACCGTCAACCCTTTGCAGGTTGAATATGCGCAAGGCCCAGACGGCGAATAGCCTACAGATGGGTCTTGGAAGCCTCTGGTTCCCCAACCAATTCCAAGAAGCTTTCATGGACTTCGTCGGTGAGATCACTAGCCTGCAGACTCCTGCCTTTGGCATTGAATGCCCGCCGAGAACATTCCCGGGTGATGCCACTGCCTGCCCATGCAGCCAGTAGTAGGGTCGTTGCTGGGGACATTCTCTTGTTCTCCGACTCAAGCTCAGCCAACACATCCTGCTTAGTCTGCGCTTCTTTTGGGTTCTCCTGCTCGCCGGAGTCCCATAATTTGTTATGGTAAGCAGCTCTCCAAGCCAGCAGTGTACCAAGCGACCCTGTGAGTGTATCTCCCTGTCCTCCACTGCGCTTCAAGCCTCCCTTCAAGTCTGAAATGAGAGTCGTCAAACCGTTCGAAATCACATCATGTGGTCCTTTCTGGATAATTGTCACACCGCCTAAGGCCTGGGAAAGTTGCTCGCAAGCGTGCGATTCTTTGCTGGTCTTGTCGCCTTCATCTGGCTGGGTCGCAATCTGTGCCTGACTAGGAACTTCGATGCCCAACGCCTTGGCCAGTCGACTGAATTCGTTGACATTGGGTGTCAAGATACAGTCCTTGTAGCCTTTGACCAGGTCGGGATCCTCCGTCACGAGAAGCAGGCCGTCAGCGTCTAGAACAAAGGGTATCGAGCGGGACCGCGCTTCCTTCATAACTTCAGTGACCACTTTCAGAGTCACTCCGTCACGACCTAGCCCCGGACCAATTACTAACACATGCAGCCGAGATAGCATGGCAACAATAGGGCTAGCAAGCGCGGGAGCGTCGATGTTGCTGGGGTTGCTAACCGAGTCGGTGCTCGGAAGCAATGGATGTACCATTAGATTCGGAGAGTAGGACTTGATGACCTGGAAAGTACATCAGTCCGAACACGTAAATTTTATTGGGGCTTGATTGGTTACGAACGGTAGCTGCAGATTTCTCACAAATGACATGGCTCTATACTTTGTTAGAAATCATCATACTGGAGCCGGCGCAAAGACTTGTCCGACTCACCATATCACAACCTGCATTGCAGTTAGTCAACCGATACCAAGTGGTCAGCTATGGCTACTTTGATGACATACCTAATCGAGCCGATGCCATTGAAGAGAAGTATGGAGCTCCAGTGTAGCTTTATGACTATGAGTATTTGCACTCAAAGAGTTGTACAGGGAGTCCTTCGACATACTCTAAAGAGCCTCCAATGACAGCCACGCGCCCATGCTGACCTTTTCTCTAGTCAGTCATTGTTCTTTAAGAGAGAGGATTCTGTGAGTTCTCAGCCGAATCGAGCATACCTTTGTGGAACTTCTCCAGCATGGGAGGCACTATCTTGCGCACTTTATTGAACAGGACCTTCGAGGAGGTCGATAGATGTACCGGCTCCATGTTTGAATCTGTTGCGAAATATTAGAGAATGGGATGATTCCAAGGACGATGAATTGCCTTCTCTTTAGGATGAGAAGGAGCTCTATCTAAGTGATTCTTTACTCTTGAGGCAAGCTGAAATGGGGTCGGTGATGTCACCGCCTATCGGGTGGGGCAACGAGCAGCTCCAAACAAGCAGCAAAATCGGTTGATAAATCAGCTTCATTCGGCCATGGATCACACTAAATGTCATGCCTTATCTATCTAATAGGGGAACGGAAAAGGGAGGAACGAATATGTAAGAATGACGCCCGCTCTTTGCAAGTAAACCGCATAAACCAGGAACCAGCGAGAAAAAAAGACGAGTAGCCCACCCTCTATCGACACCTTGACGCTCGCTCGCTGATGCCAAGTGGAAAGAACAAATATATGAACGCCATGAAGAACTCAAGAGA